>NC_142928.1:96615156-96622656 GCF_046866305.1 Octopus bimaculoides
AGTTTATTTTGATAGCACCTCCATGTCTGTAGAGTTTATTTTGATAGCACATCCATGTCTGTAGAGTTTATTTTGATAGCACATCCGTATCTGCAGAGTTTATTTTGAACCGGTAGTCTCACCCCCACCGGTAATACTGTCAGGGCAAGGACATCTGGAAATTATCTATGATAGTCCTCGACCGGAAAATCCTCCGGAACAGACTGGCTAGGTAGTTTTTGTAAACGCCAAGAGTCTCCCTGAGATGTCTTCGCACTTCCCTGCTGCTAATCCTCTCTATATTGCTAAAGTGGAATTTCTACCGATCCTATTGTCTAACTCGTAGCGGACTGTGAGTGCCTGATGACATTCTGGATGCTAGGCGTCCCGTCTCGGTCTATCCTGCACTCAAGATTGCAGCTTCATCAAAGAGACGAGCAGCAGAAAGATGTGTCTCCCAAAGGGAGCCCACACACGTTCGCCATCCAGAAAACGTTGCAGGTGACGCAACCTGAGAGCTTGTTTGCGCATTAGAAGCTATGGTATACCTAAGCTGCTACGCAGAGGGTACTGGAAGCACACTGACCGCCTGACCATTAGAACACGTCTCTTTCACAAGAAAACAAATGAGACACTCCAACCTTATCAAGCAGTAACTGGTGCAAAGGACGACAATCAGGCGATAAATGATGACGGAAGCGATGTAGGTACTCTCCACCTTTGCCCGACCTTTCAGGTACAGCTTCCTCTCTGCCCATTTCTGGGTAAAACTGGCCACCTTATTCGTCACCTCTGACAGACAGAGCGTGCGATGCGAAACGGTTCCGATAGGTGAGTAATACATTTTCGCTCAGGGGTGCTAGATTTTTGATTTTAGTTTGTGTGTGTGTGTGTGTGTGTGTGTGTGTGTGTGTGTGTGTGTGTGTGTGTGTGTGTGTGTGTGTGTGTATGTGTGTGTGAGTGTGTGTGTGAGTGTGTGTGTGTGTGTGTGAATGTGTGTATGTTTGCGTGTGTGGCTGTTTCAATGTGCGTGTGTGAGAGAGACAATGTCTGTATGCATTTGTGTGTGTGTGTGAGTGTGTGTGTGTGAGTCTGTGTGTGAATGTGTGTGTGTGTTTGCGTGTGTGTCTGTTTCAATGTGTATGTGTGTGTGTGTATGTGTGAGTGTGTGTGTGTAAGTGGGTGTGTTTGCAAGTGCTTATATCTGTGGATGAAAGAGTCAGGAAATGCATTCTACATACATACGACATATCTTCCTATATTTATGTATCTGGTCATCATCTGAATGAAAAATTTTGAGCAGAAGTCAAGAGTATAATAGTAAAAGGTTATTACCAGGATAGAAAATACTGTGAATGTGAAAGAAAAAAAAAAAATGTAAAATAGAAAAAGTCAATAACAGCACAATAGCGAACTTGATTTTCAATTTTTAATTTTAATTTCAGGACCATAGGCAACTGCCCAGTATGTCCTTGCGATAATGCTAACGTAGTACAATAATAGTCTTTTGCATTTTCGGAATGTACAGTTATAAATTTAATTACGCACGCGTGCGCACACACACACAAACGCGCGCGCGCTTGCATACATACATAGACACATGCATACAAATATGCGTGTGTGTATGTATATATATGTATACACATACATATATATATATATATATATATATATATATATATACATACATACATACATACATATATATATATATATATATATATATATATATATATATATATATATATATATATATTATATATATAGATATAGATATAGATATATAGATATATACACATACATAATCATACTTACATGTATGTGTGTGTGTGTTAGTGTGGAGTTACAGGATTCACTTAACTAATGTTGCGAAATTTTCGTGGTCGTGAAGACACGACCATTTCTTCAGACATTCGGAAGTACAGCGAAGGAAAGGCATAATGGCTTCTTTAATATGGCGAGAAATTAACCTCCATCGGTCAGTTCGAGTCACGTTGTAGTGATATCTCAGCCACAACAAATATGACACTCAGAATAAAGAAGGAAAATAAAAGTAAATATCCCAATCATTATTTTACACACTCTACTGTTTCTGTTATTCAACCGCTCTTTCGACCCAACATAAATATTTCTAACACAGGTACAAAGCTACGTACACATTTTTTTTTTTTTGAAGTAAGTATAACCAATAAAATTGACCTGAATACTCAACTGCTACATAACTGACACTCTGTCGGTTAAAGCGACGAGTGATCCAGTTGATCCGATGATCCGATCAACGGAACAGCCTGCTCGGGAAATTAATGTGCAAGCGGCTGAACAGTCCACAAACACGCGTACCCTGAACATAGTTCTCAGGGACATTCAGCATCACTAAGAATGTGACAAGGCTGGTCGTTGGAATTACAGGTACAGTCCAATTTTGCCAGCGAGAAATGTCTTGCACAAAAACACAACACGCTGCCAGGAATCGAACTCACAATCGAGAGCCGAATACCCCCAGCCAATAAGCCACTCACCTTCAACTGCTACATACAAGTAAGCTAACAATGTAGCATTTATGTGATCGATCCACCTATTGAAAACTAAGCGCGCAGACCTCTAGAAAAGACATTCACTAGCGTCTTTAATAAGGGAAGGACACATTAAAAGAATGTAATTCTACATATAACTATAAAAGCGGGGGATGGTCGCGTTTAATTAATATCTTTCATCAAACGACTGCTTGACAAGGATTGTGAGAGCTAAACATCATCATCATCATCATCATTGACAACAACAACAACAGCAGCAGCAGCAGCAGCAGCAGCTCATACATATTTCATCAACTCCTATTGCTACCTTCTTTGAACTCCAAGTGTTGTTAGGAAGATGAAGACAGCCTTAGTTTTTCTAATGAAGTCTTTCTCCTGTCCATACGAAGACGCTTGACATAAGCAAGACGAAGTTTTTCACCGCAAAGAATAGAAATGTGATCAATTGCATACACTTATTATACACTTATGTGTAACACATACATACATACATACATACATACATACATACACACGCACACATATATATATACACATACATACATACATACATACACACATATATATATATATATATATATATATATATATATATATATATATACATGTATATTTATATGCATATATACATCTATATATATATATATATGTATATTTATATGCATATATATATATGTGTATATGTATGTATGTATGTATGCATGCATGCATGTATATATATATATATATATATATAACCATATCTTAGATAATATTCATGAATATAATGTTTGAGCAACGAGTGGCTTTGAATTACAGTTCGCTTTTAAGTTATTAGATTTTGTTGATTATAGCGTGTTAATTTGAAAAGCATTCTATCATCTTTTGATTGAACACATTTTGTACGATGTTAGCAGCCTCATAGGCTTCCGATCCATATTGATTGTACAGTCGACAGTTGTCAAATATCCGATACATATCGGAAGAAAATTCTTTTACGTGGGTATAAATATTGTTACGTATCTTGTAAGCAATGATATCTAAACACATTCCTCTCTTGACAACTTTGTAATAATCACTGACGTATTTGGATTTAATCTCGTGTCGAAACAGTTCACTCTTTTCATTGTTATATATACAATCTAGGATTTTAAAACACTCTCTTCGATAGAGGAAACCCCTTTTACGTAATGGTGGAATGCACTCAGTGTCAGAATCATCTTCGATAGGTTTCATTTTCCAATGCATTTTACTGCCAGATTTCCTGTTTCGACCACTGCTCCGAACTTTTCTTTGATTTACATTGCTAGCGTCATCACTTAAACTTCCACCATTTCTTCTGACTCCACCATTCCTGTGTTGTCCCAAATTACTGCTCGTTACATTTGTGGTATTCGATTTGGATTTCCCTTCGACGTCGTATTTACAACTCAACAATGACATGTTAGGTAAGCTTTGTGTTGAAGTGCTTGTTCGTGTTTCAACAAGATCGTCAACATTTAATGAGACGGGAATTTGAAGACTCTCTCTAGGTGATAAGGTATTTCGCGAATCCTTCTTTTGCGTCTGTTGCGTTGTTTTGACAATATTACTTTCTCTATTTGATGTTCTATTATTCTTAATTCGGCGACCTTTTTGAGTCGAAGATTTTACAATAGCGGAATCCGTTTTGGAATCAAGTTTATTTAATTGCGTGTTAGGAGTGTTGTTAGTCTTCATGTTTGTTTCACCACTGGAGTTGCTGGAGGAGGAAAGTCTTGAGTAAGCTCGGCCATATTCTGAATCCTGCTCATGGTGTGGTCCCATTGAACTCTTTTCAGAAACAGAGGGCAATATTTCTTTATTTGCTGAGTTTCTGATCTCTTGGTTTAAGTTTTTCTCTATCTTCCCATCAATAGAAGTATTCAAATTCTTTCTTGTTTGGTGGGGTGGTACTAGTTTCTTTGCTGTTGTGTCCGGGTTGGAATTCCGTGTGGTTTTCTGAGAATTTCTCTCGTTTTTCATTTGGGAATGTCCGGAATGAGAAGTCTTTTGTTGGTTATTTTTCTTTAGGAGTTGCTTCTGTTTTTTAAATAATTTCTTAGAATTTGATTGGTTTCGACTTTTCGTGACGATTTGTCTGTCTTTACTATTGGCTTCCTGATTAACCAAGTTTGATTCAACATTTTGGGAAGATTTGTCAGAAATATTTATATCTCCGATGCCAGCTTGTACAATTCGGAGATTACTTCCACTATCACAACTATCTCTCTCCTGAGGAGTTGAACTACCTCCAAATGCAATGTTTGTTTCAGGTCGGATTGTGGTCAATGTTTGTTCAGAACGTTTCTCTTTAAGTTTATTTCTAATCTGCCCATTTTTGATAGCGCAGTTACTACAGAATTTGTTGAAGTAGAATGAAATGTGATGTGTGGATGGTGATAGAAATGTAAGAATATTACATACGGGACACAAGAGCTTGTTGTTGTCGTCAATATCAAGATTTACCCAAATCCGTTGAATGCAACCATAACAGATTAGATGTTGACAGCTCAGTAATGCAGGTAATTTATCATAAGGACATGATGAAGAACAACAGAATTTTTCCTTACAGCTGTAACATATTTCTACCATTGCAACATTTGACGGCATCTTAAAATACTTAAATTGTTAACTATATAGATATTATACTGACTGATTCTATTTTAAAATGCCGTCAGATATAAACGCTTTTGTGCCAGAGAACGCTTTATTTTAAAGAAACCAACAGAATTTTTATTGATTGGCAATCAAGGATTCCTTTATATAGATTAATCTGTTATTTCATTCAAAATTTTGTGAATTTGAATTTGTTTATCTTCCCAAATATAGCAATCTTTAAAACTTTTTCAAATGATTCAGTTGATGCTAATTCTTCACGTGTTAACTTCTTTTGTTCTATTTCTTTTTATAATGATGGCTATTTTTTGTTATATTGCCTATTGTTTATTTCTGTTTTTGATGGTAACGCCAGAAGTAAAGGTGTTGCACTTGCTGTAAAGCAGTTTATTGAAAAAGTAGATATAATTGTGAAGAATGACGTAGAAGTGTTTTATTTTTTTTAGTGTATCGGAGAAAAAGCAGTGTCGTTACCCAAGTTATAAGCAAAATTTTTGACCGTGTTTGGCATACAATTTTCTATGGAAACCTTCTGCCTATAAGCTTCACTCATTTCTCATCTCAGGTCGCACTATCACGATATGTGCTGGCGGAGCTCTTTTTACTCTTCACTCAGTCAACTCTGGTTAGCTGTTTCCTCTACCTCCACTTTTTCACTTCTATGCATCAATAGCCCACTTGCTGTCATGACCGACAATTCCGACTTTTACTTAGTTGATAGGACACTTTATTCCTCCCATCTTTTCTCAACCGCGCATCATACACATGCAAACTCGACTTCTTGTACCAAGCCTGCACTAACCCCCATGAACGGACATTTCAAAAGCATCTCCAGAGGGGCTATACCAATTTTGTCTCTTTCAACGACACCCACTACCACAACCCTCTCCCTTCACACAAACCTTACTTATTTCAGGGACCCCCCTCTCCCCGTAAACATGAGCTACACACAAAGATGTCAACCTACTTCCAGAAACACATTCCGGCCTTATAGGTAACTCCCCTCTCTTTGATTTTTCTAGCACTACAATAATGGCCTCTCTTCCTCGGATCAAGTAGGTGTCGTACCACCTATACTCAGGTATTCCCGAACCTCTCTTCTCTCTCCTTCTCATTGTCAATAGAGTATCCATCCGCCCTATCCCAAGGATTCTCACTAACCGCTTTTCCCAGTCCTTCTTTAACAGAATATCGGTTCTCTGGAACTTCCTTTCTACTCATGTTTTTCCAGCAGGTGTCATCTTTAAGAGAAACGTTGAAGCGTCAATCTAACCTGGATAGGAAAAGCCCTCCACTTTACGAGGGTGGACTGAAAAGTTTATTGTCAGATTATGAAGATATTGTGCCAGAGCTATGAAGTCTTGCATTTCAACTCTTTTTATTAATAATTGCATTGTTTCTTTCCAGGTAAGCTGACATCTGACTCTTCAAAGTAACTAGTAGCGACTTCTCTTGAGAAACAACAAAATCTGGCATCGTGGTGTTATCAAGAACCTGCAGAAAAAGGGTCTAGCCCCCAAGGACATTAATGCTGACATGGTTGCTACATTAGGGGGTGACGCGCCAGCTTTATCAACAGCGCAAAAGTGGGCAGCTGAATTTAGGTGGATATGGGTGAGTCTTGAAGATGATCCAACATCTGGACGTCCTGCAACTGCCACCACCGAGAAAAATATTGATCGTGTTCACCACCTGTTGACTATAAATCAAATAACAATGCTATTAGCATATCCTCTGAGAGAGTTGAGAGTATTCTGCACAATGAACTTGGCATGACAAAGATTTCTACTCGGTGGGTTCCACTTCTGACAACTGATCAAAAGAGTACCAAGCTGATCACACCACGGGAAAATCTGACACTATTTGAGGCAGATCCAGCTGGTTTCCTCGAACGTTTCCTCAGCCGGGATAAGTATTGGGTTCATCACTTTGAACCAGACACAAAGAGACAATCCATGTTGAGGACAACCCCGTGTCAACTACTCTAAAGACGGCAAAGGTAATTTCATCTACAGGGAAGGTGATGGCCTCAGTGTTTTGAGATGCAAAAGGCATTGTGTTTATTGACTATCTTCAAAAGGGCTACGCCATCAACGGAAAGTATTTTGCTAACTTACTGAGGCAATTACAAAAGGTTATCAAGACCAAACAGCTAGTAAAAATGACGAAAGGTGTCTTGTTTCATCAGGAAAATGCTCCAGTACACAAGCCCTTGGCTTCAATGACTGCTGAGCAAGACTGTAGCTTTGAATTGGTTGATCACCCTCCTTATTCTCCTGATGTAGACCCATCTGACTATCATTTGTTCCACAACATGAAAAAACACTTGGATGGAAACCAGTATAGCAACGATGATGACGTCATATCTGCT
>NC_142928.1:96627656-96645156 GCF_046866305.1 Octopus bimaculoides
TGGCTTCGCCCAGGGTTAAGATGCAAATTCCTCGATTCGAAGTATTTCTAGACCAATCCACAAAGGAAAAAATTGAAATGTTACAAGAGTTGCTTTACGGATGAAAACTTAAACTTTCTGAAGCTATACTTGAAAGCAGAGTAGAAATGCACGACATTGTCTGTGGAATCCAATTATAGACAAATCAATAATTAATATGCGGTAAGGAAACTTGACAGAAAATAGTAATACCTCCTCTCTTCGACCCACACGGAAATTTTTTTTATGTAAATGTAAATGTATATATATATATATATATATATATATATATATATATATATATATATATATATATATATATATATATATATATATATGTGTGTGTGTGTGTATATATCTGTGTGTTTTCTGTACTCTGCTTATTATTATTTTTTTTGTCTACGTTTTGTTTGCAACGTCCTGTACCCAGATATGCATATACTCATTTATTATTTGTTTTATATACATGCACATCTATACAACTCACTAAAAATTATTGCATATATGAGTATATAAACACATAGATGTATGTAAATATATACTCTAAAAAAACTGACCAATCTATAGAATAAAAAGCTTTTACTTTCTTTCAGTCTTTACAGCGAGGAAACATTTGAAAGTATCTTGAGCATCGACATCACCAGGGAATATATTCATCCCTGAGATGTAGTTTTTGTTGTTTATTTCGTTGCACCATTCTTTCGTAGTTTATCGCAATCTTTACACTTTCTTCTCTCCTTGCCACTAAACTTCTAACAAATGTTAAATAAACAGACGTCTCTCACAATTTCTCCTGCTCACTCTTTCACTCCATGAATGTGTGGTGTGTGTGTGTGTGAGTGTGTGTGTGTGTGTGTGTGTGTGTGTGTGTGCGTGTGTGTGTGTGTGTGGCTGTGTGTATATATGCGCGCTCACGAGCATGTATATTTATATGTATCTATATATGTATGTAAGCATAAATATATATAAATATAAATATAAATATAAATATGAATATATATATATATATATATATATATATATATATATATGTATACACAGATGCAGACTTACACACGTAAACGCACACGTACATATATGTATCTGAGCGAGTGTGAATGAAAGCGTGTTACTTGTTTGAATAAACAACATGAGAAAGTATGTTAACGAATTTTAAGGTCGGACCGTTTATATCCTCAAACAGACCATTAGTATAATGCAGAAAAAGGGTATATTACAATATATATTTCAGAGATGACAGAGTAGCTTAGATTTTAGTCATATTGTTGTCATCTTCAGTGTTGCAGAAGTGTTGCTTAGTTCCGGATTAGTCTTGATTGAGCAAACCTCTAGTCTGGCTTAGCTCCTGCTTTCCACATTTCACTTTTTTAGAAGTGTCTAGACTACGTTGTGCAATCTGTCACAGGATATTTAGCTAATGTTGAAGCTAGCAATATTCATGTTTCACACATGATTGTATAAACCATTCAGATAAAACATATGGCTCTAATTTGATTCATAATCGGTCGGTTGCTATCCTTTACAAGGTTCTTAGCTTTAATTATTTGGCAACACAGGTCGAAAGTTAGCCTATCCCGCTAATAGTTTCATTTAATTTTTCTCATAAAGATAATCCTTAAGTGTTATTTTGCTTATTAAGAAATTATTAAAATTGAATTTTGTAAAAAAAATTTGTAGATGCAGGGTGTCTTTTATCCTGCTTCATTCATATTACCAGTAACAAAAGCCATATATTTATCAGTAAGATAGTTATTGTCATCAAATGTCTCCTTTAATGACATCGGTCTCTATGTCTTCTTCAGAAAAGAAGCACAAAAAGAAAAAAAGCGAGTTGTGCTTTAGCTGTGCTTTAATCATTTTGGTTTAAATTCTTGTGGTGTTCTACATGTGCTTAACGTTTCAGCTCAGCTCTGATCAAATACACTCGTGATCAAAGGCATTTCAGTTTTTTGTATATCTGGGATTACACTGTCCAATATGACTTCCATTTTAAAGACAATAAGATGTGATTTAATGGAATTTGGTTACGGTTTCTGACAGGTCAAATGACCGCGCATGTGTTCCCTCGTTAGCTCAGATGCTTTAAGGTAATTAATAAAGATTACAAGGATTTGTGTTTAACAAGAGAATAGATTCTCTCTAAAAATTCTATATTCAAGTACAAATTATTTTCATGTCTGGTTGGTGTTAGATTTTAATAACTGAGTTGGGTTTAAGACTATCTTTTATATCCCAACTTCATCAAAGTTTCTCGCAGTAAAGAATCATAGTTTATGTATTTGAGATAAATAACTGATTTGTGTGCGACAGTTATTTTCATTGCTAAATGATTTGCATAATTGTCGGTGAAGAAACACAAAATTGGTCTGAAGGCGATCAGAATGTTTTTCCGATTATTCTTTTATTTTTTTCCCTTTCTTGAGCCATTTGACTGCGACCATGCTGTAGCACCGCCTTGAAGGTCTTTTTTTTTTAGTCGAAAAAAATCAAGCCCAGAACTTATTTCAGTTTCCGTCTACCAAATCCACTCACAAGGCTTTAGTAGGTCCGAGGCTATAGTAAAAGACACTTGTCTAAGGTGCCACGCAGTGGGATTGAACCCAGAACCACGTGATTGAGAAGCAAGATTCTTACCACACAGCCACACCTGCGCCTATAACAATATGTTTATAATTTCAAACGAACTAGGTCGGGTGATTGTTTTCGTTGTTTAGCACCAAGACGGTTCTGATTGAGCATGCCTATGATAAAAGCTTTCCTGTGTAATAACTAGAACTCCATCATTTCGTATGCCTTTCTTTTTTAAGAGTAAGGTTACATTGAATAATATGCTCCTAGTTGTGATTTTATATGCTCCTACGGTATCATTTGAAAAAATATTTAACTGCCATTTTTAACAGGGCAAGCAGGCCATGTAGAGGTTCGATTGCTGATTATTTGAGGATGACACGAAGTGGATTAAGGACATGCAACTTTAAAGATATTAATTTGTAGCGTAATATCTTTAATGAGTACCACTGGAATTCTAGAGAAAGGGCTTGATATCTGAAGCATTTCTAAATATTCATGGAAACTAATAATTCCTCTTTTTAAATGAATATGTAGCTTTATTAAGCCAATAAAACTTTTGCCGTGTGGCATACAGGAATGTTAATTAGAGTGATGAGTAATCTCTGAGTTTTCAACATTTAATTTAATCTAATTCTATTTTGTTTTGTTTCGTTTCGTTTTATTTCTGCGACTTCACCAGGTTACAAATATTGCTGGGCAATGATTTTTGTGAATTTTAAAATTCAGTCCCAGAGGTTCTACCGCTATCACACGCACGCACGCACGCACGCACGCACGCATGCACGCACGCACGCACGCACGCACGCACGCACACACACACACACACACACGCACGCACGCACGCACGCACGCACGCACGCACGCACGCACGCACGCACGCACGCACACACAAACACACACACACACACACACACACACATACACACACAATGGGAAGGTGACGAAGCATGCAGACCTGACAAGTTGGAAGCATGTAGTTAGCGACTTGCACGTGGGCGGCCCATGTTAGATATAAAGTTGTCTCTTTGTCGCCCAAAATAACGATAGGATTTGGTTGCTGCATGGGTGTCTGAGCAGCTTCATTTGGAGAGGGCACTGCTCACCGGAGGCCGGAGAGGTTCTAGAAAAGATGAACCATTTATCTGGTCAGTTTAGCACGACTGACGGATGTCCATCCTGCGCTCGAAAAGCAAAGAGAATACTTATAAAATCTGGCTGGAACTTGAATATTTCATGTGCGCACTCTGTTGGATAACAAGAGTGACTGTAGGCCTGAAAGACGCACTGCACTTGTTGCTCGCAAGCTAGACCGTTATAACACTGATATTGCTGCACTTTCAGAGACTCGTGTAGAAGGTGATGGTCAGCTTGAGGAAGTAGGAGGTGGATACACCTTTTCTTGGAAGAGGAAACTGGAGGAGGAGAGCAGTGAGACTGGTGTTGGCTTTGCAGTTCGATCTGAAATCCTTAAGAAGTTGGAGGAGCTTCCTGTTCCTATAAATGATATAGTCTAATGATTTTACGTTTGCAACTGAGAGGTGGACGGTCTGTTACTCTAATAAGTGCCTATGCACCTACTTTGACTAGTTGTGATGAAGATAGAACTATTTTCTACACCCAGCTGAGAGCCATACTTAGAAAAATCCTCAATTCTGATAAAGTTATTCTACTGGGGGATTTCAATGCCAGGGTTGGAATATATTGGCAGACGTGGAACTCACTTAGACGTTTTGGTATAGGGAAGATGAATAGCAATGGTCTCATGCATCTGGAGCTTTGCGAGGAATACGGACTTTACATTGCAAGCACTCATTTTATGCACAGAGGTGATCACACATCAACGTGGATGCATCCAAGGTCTAAAGTTTGACACTTGCTGGATTATGTCATCATTCGCAAGCGTGACATCTATGACATTTGTAATGTCAAGTCCTTTCATAGTTTGGAATGCTGGATGGACCACAGCGAGAAAAGTTCCGGATTATGATCAGAATGAAAGAAGAGGACCAGTTGACATTCCTCGGCGTCTGAATGTCCATAAGATATATGATGCTGTGGTGAGGAAATCGTTTATCCAGCATTGAAAATACTACAGCGTGGGAAGGTTTTCGAGACCAGGTTTTTCAATGTGCTGCTGAAACACTGAAACTACTGCCAGACACAGAGGATAGTTTGATGAAAACGATGTTGAAGTTCAGCGACTGCTGGTCGTAAAGCGCCATACCCACAGTGTATTACTGTACAGAGGACTTGTGCAGCGAAATCTAGCACTTGCCCACTACAGCAGTGTAAAATCCCTACTGCAGCGATCTCTCAGGAGGTTCTTGCACTTGATGTTCAGGCTGCTTCTGATGCAAATGACAGCAAGAAGCTTTACCATTTTATGAAGCAAGTTTATGGGCCTAAGAACTCTGCATGAGCTCCTTTGCTTTCCAAGGAGTCTTCTACTCTATTTACTACATTAACAGACATCACGGGTCGCTGGATTGAACATTTTTCTGAACTCCTAAACTGTGAGTTACCTGTTGATGAAACAATGATTGACACTATGCAACAGAGACCTGTCATTAGCTCCTTAAATTCCACGCCCTCAATAGATGAGGTAATGACAGCAAAAAGTAAATTGAATCTTGGTAAGGCAGCTGGTAAGGATAGTGTTTGTGCTGAGGTCCTGTAATTTGGTGGTGATCACATCACACAGTTCCTTCATGAACTTATTAGTGTAATCTGGAGGGAGGATGCAATGCCTAAGGACCGGAAGGATGCAATTATTCTTCCTCTATATAAAGGAAAGTGAGCCAGAGTAGGGTGCGACAACTACAGAGGTATTGCTCTACTATCAGCTGCTGACAAGGTTCTAGCAATTATTCTTCTTACCTGCCTGAATAGGTGTCTTGTAAATGAGGTCCTATCTGAATCTCAATGTGGTTTCCGATCCAAAAGAGGAACGATTTATATGATTTTCACAGCAAGAAAGATGCAGGAGAAGTGCTATGAGCAGAATATGGATATTGTCCAGGTATTCATTGATTTAACCAAAGCCTTTGATACTGTGAATAGGGCCTCCCTGTGGAAAATATTTGGCAAACTTGGATGTCCGGATCACTTTGTATCAATAATCAAATCATTTCATGATGGGATGGAGGCTTGGGTCAATGTTGGTGGTGGCATGGCGGGACCCATTCCTGTAGAAAATGGTGTCAAGTAGGGTGACATCCTTGCTCCAACTCTCTTTACTCTGTACTTTGCTGCTACTCTTACTCATGCTTTTGCTGTGGCCGTCTTTTTAACCTGCGTTGATTTACTGCCAATTCAAAAGTTTTCCAGTCTCTTATTCGTGACCTCATTTATGCAGATGACTGTGACTTAGTCACTCATACAACGAATGATATGCAAATACTTGTGAATCATATTTCTGCTTCTTGCAAGGCACTTGGACTCAGCATTAGCCTGGACAAGACTGTTGTAAGGTTCCAGCCTGCACCAGGAACCCATATGTGGAACCAGCTACCTCGACAGAAGCCAAGTTTGCGATTTAAGGACTGTGTAAAGTCCTCATTAAAGGCCTGAGAAATACAGGAGGCTGACTGGGAGAGTAATGCTCATCGTCTCCACGGATGGAGGAAACAGGTAAAGGAGGGAGTCAATACCTTTGAAAGAGCACGTATTCTTCATGAATAATTTAAGCGTGCTGCTCGAAAACACACTGCTAGTAAAAAGAAAGGAGTAAAAACATTATATCTGCTCAGTGTCTCCTCATAACGGACTCTCAGACGTGTTTCCGCCTCCTTAGTCTTCATCAGTAGAAGATATCGAAGAGAGACAACTCTGGGCAGATTCTCTAGCTTTATCTTAGAACAATAAAAATCAATGACCGGTTGCGCTCGCGGACCACCTGGTCAGAATAAACACAGTAGTATCACGGCTTTAAAATTTGTCTCTCGCGGTATCTTCTACTGAGGAAGGCTAAGGATATGGAAATACGCCTGGGAGACATTAAGCAGATATAGTGTTTTTATACCTTTTACCGTAAGCGAGAATTTTTTCTCCTCGGTAACTGCAGTGAATTTGCCTTTAAAAATTACAGTATTTTACAAACATTTTAACTAATCTAAAGTAACTAATCTTAGTACTAGACTTTAAAAAATAAGTACTGGGGGCAATCTATTCGATTAAATCCTTCAAGGTTGAGCTCCAGCATGGCTGCAGTTAAATGACGGAAACAAGTAACAGATATATACAGGCGGCACCAGGCCAAAGCAAATAGCCCAGTTCAAATTACCAAAATTTAATTTTAATGTAATTTCATATATATTCCATTTAGTCCTCGTTCGTGATTTTACTTTCACGTTGGACACGTTTCTCTCGAAGTATTTCTGTATTTCCTCATAAATTCGTCATTGTTGTGCGTTTGTTAAACAGAAATCAGCGGATAGAGACCGTAAATAATATCTTCCTAATGTTTATAATGAATATACAAACGTCGCCCAATGCTCGACTCTTTGGTTCCGGTTATCGCCCATCCGGAAGCCACTCTCCAAATACACAAAATATAGTTATTTTTGTAGGTTGAACAAAATTGAAGTGATTCTGAGCTGATGAAAAGATAAAAATTACCACGTTGCAAAAATAACCATTAAGTTTTTTAGTATGTCAAACTACTGTGTTAGCAAACATTTTGTAATTTTTTAAGACAAAGTTACCTATTAACAACTTATTAATGCTTTGTTGCAGGTTCAACATATAATGGATGCACGACATTTCATTAGAAAAAGGCTTGCTACGGCTACAGAAGATGGTGAACAATCTTCAAATGGATAAATCCTCAAAATGTCAAATTCTGTAGAACTTAGAAATTTTGGTAAGGCAGACTTCACAGTTTCGGATTCAACGGATTTAGAAAATGCTAAGTAGTGACAATGGCTGGTCAGACGCATACTGTAGGACATGTAAGTTGAAGTTAATGCTTCTAAAATAATTGCAGTCCAGTAAATCTAAAGTTCTCGACCTGCAGACAAACTCTCTCGCCCACAACTCAAAAGAATTTCTCAAATATTGTTTGGTTTACTCTGAGCATTGTCAGTTACATCTGTAAATAGTACAGAATAGAATATCAAAAGGGTCAAACAGGAGTAGATACGTAAAGCAGATTATGTATAATCTCATAGGATTATATTTGTGGGTGAAATATATGTACAGATATGCTATATACTCACGGTGGTGCACCAGCATGACCGCAGCCACTTGGCTGAAACACATAAATACATAAATACAAATACATATATATATATATAATATGTATGTATGCATATATATATATATGTATGTATGTATGTATATATATGTATATGTAAAAAAAAAAAAAAAAAATATATATATATATATATATATATATATATATATATATATATATTGTGTTATATATACATATTCCTTTATTCTTTTATTTTTCAATTGTTTCACTCATTTGACTGCGGCCTTGCTGGAGCACAACCTTAAAGGGTTTTAATCGAAGAAATCGGCCCAGGACTTATTCTTTGTAAGCCTAGTGCTTATTCTATCGGTCTCTTTTGTCGAACCGCAAAGTTACGGGGAGGTAAACACACCAACGTCGGTTGTCAGGCGATGGTGGGTGGGACAAACACCGACACAAAGACACACACACATACACACACACACATGCACACACACACACAAACACACATGCATATACACACACAAATACATACATATATATACGACTGGACCCTTTCGGTTTCCGTCAACCAAATCCACTCACAAGGCTTCGGTCCGCCCGAGGCTATAGTTCGAGAGGATATGGTTTGACATGGAATAAAAATAGTATTCTATTGTAAAAATTGACCAGCAACGATGCGCTACTCAGCTAGTACATACATACATGCATACACACACACACACACACACACACACACACACACACACACACACACACACACACACACATACATATATATAGGGCGGGTAAAATTCCCGAAAATATATATCTTATTTTATTTTATTATTTAATAAACACAATATATGCTTTTATGTGCTATTATTTTTATTTCTTTATTGCCCAGAGGGGGCTAAACATAGAGGAGACAAACAAGGAGAGACAAAGGGTTTAAGTCGATAACATCGACCCCACCGCGTAACTGGTTCTTATTTAATCGACCCCGAAAGGATGAAATGCGAAGTCGATCTCGGCTGAGTTTGAACTCAGAACGTAGCGCCAGACGAAATACCACTAAGTATTTCGCCTGGCGTGCTAACGATTCTGCCGGACAGTGTCTGAAGATTGCGCTGAGACACCAGACGTGTTAAAAAAATACTGTCTGGCATGCTCTCATCGCATGAAACTTATAGCAGCACATAAGAACATATATTGTGTTTATTAAATAATATCTATCACTCATCAGATGGAATACTTTGTTGATCTTACCAACACGGAACAATACATTATATATATACATAAATACTGTATGCATACAGGCATACACAAACATATATTATATATATGTGCAGCTGCAATACGTATATATGTAGGTATTTGTCTCTCTCTTCTATCTATCTATCTATCTATCTATCTATCTATCTATCTATCTATCTATCTATGGACAGACAGTAGACGTGTCGGCTCCGTAAGTTTTGCCTTTTTCATGCTTTAAAAAGTTTGTTTGTAAAGTTTATTTTATATAGAAAGTTGTATAACAACTTATAGACTCTCTGGTGCAAGTTTTCTGCGACGGAAATCTGCCCTGTGTGGCACATTTCCAGGATTTAAAAATCAATTTCGGCTTTCTAGCCAATTTTTTTTTGAGACGATGGCGTCTTGTAGCCATGAACATTTTCGTGAAACGAACGCTGAATTTTGCAGTGTTTCGTTCGAAAAAGAATTTCCTAGTCTTCCTTCCTCAGTTAAACGAGAGAATGGAGAAAAAGAAAAAAGAATTTACACACACAAATTCAAGTGTTAACACCGCCACCATCACCACCAACAACAACAAAAACAAAACTGTAACCAAGGTTACAAAACAGAACATAGACAATGTCTCCAAAGAATCTGACGTCAGCACCAATTCTGGTGACGACATCATTACCACCACCACCACCAACAACAACAACAACAACAACAGCAGCAGCAGCAGCAACAGTTCAACTCAACCTTTGCTCTCTTCACCAGCAGCAAGCGAAAGAGAGGAAGGAAAAAGCCACAACGCCACTGACACAAAAACCACATCTGCCACAAATACCAGTGCCAGCACCAGCAACAACAATAACAACAATAACAAAAACAAAAACTTTGCTGAAGCTTTGAAGCAAAGTGAAACTGTTGTGTCCTAAACGACAAAGGAAATTATAGAAACGAGGAAGTTGATTACCAAAGAAAGCGGTGAAGTACATTTGAATATACCACAACACGTATTAGAGGAGACAAATAGGAAAACAATAATTTATAAAATAATAAACACAAAAAGTAGAAGGCCGGAACAGGCCAGTATAGACAAGATCGAAAGATGCTTGAGATCAATTTGGGATAAAAAATCTTATATCACTTATTATAGATTTGCACAAGTTCAGGTGATTTTTCGAAATGAAGAGTTGGCGAAGACGTATTCAACGCTAACTCTTCACACACCTGAAATAACAATGTTACCCAGTTACCTTGGCCAAAAGGTAACAAAGGTAACAATAAAGCACGCACCTCCAACAATCGACACACTATGGTTGATATCGGCCATATGTGTTGATATGGACAACATTAACATACTGAAAATAAACGTTGGAGGAAGCAATTGAACCGGAAAAAGCATACAAATCTTGTTCCACACAAACGAACAAGAAATCAAAAAAATCCCACCATACATCCGTTTGGCAACAAACCAAAAGTTGCATATAGTAGTAGAGGGCAGGCGGCCTCGCTGTTACTTATGCGACAGCGAGGCACACCTCAAAAAGGAGTGTCCGACTGCCCGAAAAACATAACAACAACAACAAGAACTAACTAAACACACAAAAAAAGCCTTGCTGCCCACACCGCCATCCACACAAAAAACAATAAAAGCAACATCAACAACATCAACGAAAGAAAATACAATAAAAACTACAAAATTAACAAACAAAGAAGACGAAAAAAGAAAAGACAATACAAAAACTGATACCCCTTCCCCCACATCACTTACACCACAACCAAAAATTCAACAACCAACAACAACAAAAACAACAATACAACCACTTACACAAGCAAACACAGAAGCATACAACATGCCCCTACCTCCTTCCGATTCCTCAGAGTTTTCATCTGAAGACGAGTCAAGTGCTGAGGAATGGAAAATAGCCCAAAAAGGAAGGAGGAAGAGGAGCAAAAAAAGAAAAACGAACAACAACAAAGCAGGGAGTTTCACATCTCCCGAAAACACTCCCAACTCCTACACAATAAACACCAATGATAACACACCAAAAACAATGCTAACAGCAATAGACACTACAAACACAGAGTTGATGAATTACATCAACTCTAAAACAAACATCACAAATAACGACATCAAAACAAACAACTATCCACGCACAACACCGCCAAAACACATTAAAATTTATCATGTAACACCAGCATTACACAACAAAATAAAATCCCTCTACCCCAACTCGGTAGGGGGATGTCAAAAATATTTGTGCAAGAAATTGTACAATAGCCTCCTTGGTGAAAAATCCAAGGAGGAAACAAAACTTTCGAACGGTAAGTAACTCTCTGTTCTTTTTGTTTTGTGCTTTAAAGCACACGTATAAATAGAATCATGGTGAAGATTGGTTGTGTGAATGTGCGTGGCTTGGGGTCCCCTTGGAAACAAGGGTACCTCTTAAATGACATCAAGTCACACAATTTGGATATCATAGCCATTAGTGAGACCAGACTCCATGAACCGCGGGCCCTAAAGTCCATGTTTGGTGGACAGTTTAACATTTATTTTTCTCCCTGTCTGCCGAGGATGGGCGGTAGTGGCACGGCGGTTCTTTTTCGCAAGAGTTTGGATCTCCAAGTAAAGACGATATTTACGGACCCGGAGGGTAGACTGGTTGTCCTAGATGTGGACGGCAGCGATGGAGGCGCTTTTCGGTTGCTGGCAGTTTATGTGCCTCCTTTAACAGGTCGGTCGGACTTCTTTCGACGTCTAGAAGTATTCCTGGGAACGTCTCGTCCCTTACTTTTAGTGGGGGATTGGAATGCTACCTTGGACACGCATCTAGACTACGTGGGGAGTGACAAAACTAGAAGGGGATGCAAAGGCCTCAGAGACCTGCTCAGACGCTTCCAGTTGTCTGACAGGTACCGACTCGACCACACAAATGTGCCAACGCGGACTTGGAGCAACCGCATTGGGTCGTCGAGATCGTATCTAGATAGGATAGTGTGTAGGACAAGAGATAGAGATAGTTTAGGATGTCCACAGTTCCACATAGTCAGCTACACGGATCACAAACTTGTGACGTGTACGCTAGACTTAGATAAGGCACATAGGCAGGGTCCCGGTTACTGGAAACTAAACGCGTCTTTCCCGTCGAGACAGGTTTTCAGAGACCGGATTAGCACGTTAGTAAAGAGGGCTTTGACGGGAGCCATCATCAACAACAAATGGTGGTTTGCCCTCAAGAGAGCAGTAAGGGCGGAAGCAATAAGGTATAGCAGGGCACTAGCTGTAGAGAGGAACAGAGTAGAGGGGGAGCTAGTGATAAAGTTAGAAAAGGCATTGCGAAGTGGCATCGCATCCGACGTTTTAGCGGCGAGGTTGGCCCTCGACCAACACTTCAATGCTAAACACGAAGGGTGTGCTGTCATGGCAAGGATGCGTGCTCTGAGGAATGAAGGTGTTGGAGCCGCACGAGAAGCCCGGGTGGCGGAGGCGCAGCGAGGTAACAGAGCCACCACCCGGTCTCTGGTAGACGAACAGGGGCGCGAATTGCTCGAGCCGAGCAAGATGTGCGAGGCGTTTCAGCGGCATTTTGCCCGACTGTTCGGGAGGAGTGGCGAGCGAGAAGTCAGGGTGGACTTTAGTGCCTACCTGCACAGCTTGCCACGACTCTCGGCAAGATAGGCGGAGTGCTGCGAAGGGGTCATCACGGCGGAGGAGGTGAGGGACGCGATGGCGGGTTGATCGACGGACAAATCTCCGGGTTTGGATGGTCTGCCCTACGAGCTTTACAACTGTATGCCAGACTTGTTTGGAGACGTCTTGGCGGCCGTGTACTGCAACTGGCAGCAGAACGGGAGCATTCCCGGTTTTGTGAGCCGAGGAGCGGTAACGCTGCTGAAGAAAGATCCAAACAAGGGGGACGCCATAGATAACTTTAGGCCCATCACTCTGCTCAATGCAGACTTGAAAATTTTGGCCAAGGTGTTAGCCAAGCGGTTGGCGCTTGTCATCGAGAAACTGGTCGGCACGGAGCAGACGTGCGCCGTGCCGGGCCGGAGCATCCATGACAACCTCCATCTGATGCGCTACATCATAGAGAGGGTAGTTAAGGAACCTGGCATGGCTGGGGCCCTGATCAATTTGGATCAATCCAAAGCTTTCGATAGGGTAGACCATCGATACTTGGAGGCCGTCCTCGAAGCGGCCGGCTTCGGTCCCGTTTTCCGCGGCTGGATGGCTGCCTTGTACACAGGCATCCGTTCGGTTGTTCGCGTCAATGGACGTCTATCGGGACCCTTCGACATTGCACGTTCGGTTCGTCAGGGATGCCCCCTGTCGCCGCTCCTGTACGTATTGACTCTCGAGCCACTACTGCGGAAGCTGGCGACGCTGAGGGGCATCCCGCGAGAACTGGGGTGCGGGACGAGCGTGTCGGCATACGCGGACGACGTCACCGTCATAGCGTCTAGCCGAGCACATCGAGCTTGTCGGCGAGACGCTGAAAGACTACGAAGCGGTGACGGGAGCGAAGATCAACCGGGATAAGTCGGTGGGTTTGCTGCTCGGCACCTGGAGAAGCAAGCCCATACCGTCCGGCAGCGCCTCAGTAGTGGGACGCTGGACGGACGGTCCGGTCAAGTTGCTCGGGGTCTGGTTCGGTCCGGACCTGCAAACGGAGAAGAACTGGGACGAGATAACGAGTAGGGTGGCCACTCTCTGCCGGCAATGGTCCGAGAGGAAGCTGTCCCTAAAAGGTCGGGCGGAGGTGGCGAACGCGTACATAGCATCCGTCATCGAATACCGCCTGACCGTCGCGCCTTGTCCCGATCGCGCCATCACCGAAATGGAGCGCATCCTCTTCCGCTTTTTGTGGAAAGGAAGCGTTCCGATGGTGAGGCGATCCGTTTGTTGCCAACACCCGCTGAAAAGAGGGCTGGGCATGCCGTGGTTGATGATGCGCAGACATGCGCTGAGACTGCGACATCTCCGGCTCTACGTAGACGACGGTGAGCAGGTGTGGTCGCCGTTTGTGCGACGCACTTTCCCGCAGCTCGTCTCCATGACCGAGCTGCAGTCGTGTATCAAAAAGAGGCCGAGGAATGGCGAATGGCACCGTGAGTGTCGCGTTGCTCTGCAATAACTTTGCCGTCGCGGGTCGACCTTGAGCGGCTGCATCACAACGAAGTCATTCTATAGGGGATTAGTGGAGGGCAGGTACGACGACGATCTCGGGGCGAACCTGGGCGTCGACGAGGAATACCTGACCCGCCTGTTCAGGACGACTTTCGGGCCGGGACCTGTGGACAACTTCCAGAGATTCCTGGCCTGGCAGTGCTACCGAGAAGCGCTACCCGTTCGGGATAAGCTCTATAGACACGGCTCGCGAAATGCGGGGCCGACCTGCCCGAGATGCGGTCAGAGCGACGAAACCGTTCTGCACGCACTCGTGCAGTGTCCAACCATTTCGGAGCTGTGGGCTTATGTCGAACGACTGCTGTCACGTGTGGGACGAGTCGGTTTATCAACCGAGTCTATCGTCAATATCGTCACGCCTCTTTCCTTTAAACGGGAAGGAAGAGCTGTATTTTTCGTGCTTGTGGCTATGGCGAAAGAATGCATCTGGTGGAAGCGTCTGAAAGGATTAGAGACAAACACTTTCCTCTCTGGTCAATCTCTCATCAACTTTTTCAAGTATCACTTGAAAAGGAAGGCGAGAGTAGAGAGGCAAGTGTTGTCTAGCAAATGTTTCGAAAAAAAATGGATACATGTAGCAAGAATGGCACGTATAAATGACGAAGCCACCTTGACCATGATTCTATAAAACGTTTTAAAATTTTGTAAACAGAGAGTTACTTACGTTTCTTGCATAAATAAAAGAAATTTTATTTAACAAACTGTGACACTAAGGACCGAGGTTACCGTGGTCTTTTCGTAGGTTTTTCTTTCCATGGATAACCTCCCCGTTTATTGGGAATTTTCTGTATTATTTCGTATTTTTTGTAAATACCCCAAACGTTTTGCGATGTTTTTTTTCATCGTTGTCCCCACTTTTGTTTGTTTTTTTTCTGCTTTGTTTTCGCCCCCCTCGAAAAAAAAAACTCTACATTTGTATTTTGTCCCTTCTATGTTGAGCCCTGTGTGGCTAATAAAGAAACATATCTATCTATCTATCTGTATGGCTTTACACTATTGACATTTTCTGTGATATACGATACCTTTTTTCTTTTTTTTTTTAAGAAAAGCTCTACAGTTGTATTTGTCCCCTCTGTGTGCAACCCTGTGTGGCTAATAAAAGAAAGTTATCCTCTGTATGGTTTCCGTAAAGTCAAATCCACCAGTGTCCTACTCTCCTATGTGAACCACCGACTGACTCGCGCCCTCGAAAGCTTTCAACTGTGCCTGACATGAAAATCTCCTATCGAATCGGCCTGCCTCGGGTTCCATTCATCTCTTATCTCTCGAATTGCGCTGCTGTGTGTGTACGAGCTCTTTCTGTCCCTATCATCCACACAAAACCTAGATACCACATGCCAAATTCGCTCACCGTTTCCAGGAATAGATATTTCGACAGGGTCCTCCAATGAGGATACGCCAATCCTATCTCTCTGAACAGCAAGAAAACACAAACGCTACTCATATCAAGAAAATATTACCTCAGTATTTGTCCCTTAAACATGACCATCACGCAGCTAGTCCCCTCACGATTGTCCCAAATGCTCTCATCGAAGATCTCTCCTGATGAAACCATATCCTTATCGTTGCTAAGTACCGCATTTCCAACAACTTGGCCTTCTCTCCAGGGTCAGGATATATTCATTCTCTTCAGCGCCAACAAATATTCACACTCAACTAAGCTCAAATGAACTCCAAAGTAGAATATTGCTTCCTCACTTAGGACGGTGCTGCTGCTGCGCACTTAGACATAACCAGAAAAAAGTCTCCTGAATGATTAGTATACACGCTCCAACCTCTCACTAATAGGTGACCAGTCTACTCTCTGTGATTTTTCTACCACTCCAATAATGGACTCTGCTCTCGGTAGTGAGTTGAGCTATTTACAAACGCTACCGTTTGTAAATAGCTCAACTCACTACCGAGTCGTTTCCAGTTCACTCGTCTCTCCTCCTCTCATCACTGGTTGTGTCCAATTTCTCTAGGTTCTGCACTGATCTCTAAACCCTCCCTTTCTTTTTCAAAAAAATTGGCCTTCGGGAGCTCCCTGTTTATGTCTTTCCCGCAAGTGTTGCGAAACCAGGCACTATCTCTTCCTCATGGCCCAGTTAGTATGTATGCACACACATGCGCACGCACACACTTCGCACACACATGTAGAAAATATCCCACACATATAATATGGGTGTGAACATTGCTTTGGATTTGTATACAGCAGTGATTCTTAAACTGGACAGTGGAGCACTTTGGAGGCAATGTGAGCTCAAAATGGGGCCGAAAATTTTGAAGAGAGGCAAATGTCAAGGGGATCCGATCCTATATAAGGTGCTGGGTGTTTCTAAAGAATTCGTGATTTTTTTTTTTTTTTTTGCTTTAGAAATAGTATTTTTAAACAAAATATTAGTATCTTAAACACATTTTCAAGAAAAGGTAAAATGTCGCTGCGATTAATGTTTAAATAGGGTATTATGTTGATTTCAAATTTTGGTACAAGGCTAGTAATTACAGGGGATAAATCGACCCTAGCGTTCAACTGGTACTTATTTTATCGACCCCGAAAGGAATTTGAACGCAGAATGACGAGACGGACGAAATGCCGCTAAGCATTTTGCCCGGCGTGCTAACGATTCTGCCAGCTCGCCGCCTTAAACTGGGGTATCATATTATTTGTGTGGAGAACCATGCTGATGGTGTGCCAAGGTAAAAGTATAATAAAAAAAAAAATAATAAATGCACCCTTTTAAAGCCTAGCCAGGCTCATGGGCCCGGTTTCCCGGTTTCAATGGAGTATGTGTTCCACAGATGGACGGGATGCCAGTCCATCGCAGCGTTATTCATTTTTGCTAGCTGAGTGGACTGGAGCAACGTGAAATGAAGTGTTTTGCTCAAGAACACAACGCGTCGCCCGGTTCAGGAATCGAAACCACAATCTTACGATCATGATGCTGATACCCTAACCACTAAGCCACGCGCCTCCACATAAAAGTATAATTACATTATATAAATCCTCCTCTTTAGCAATTTCCATAAAAATTTAAAACAAGAGACTACAGTCCGTGCGAATGTCTAAAAGGAGTCAGGCACATGCTGGATGGTGTAGTTTTAGAACATATTAGATAATAACACACTCGGCAGCGAGGAGGCGGTGAACCCTGGCGACGCTTTTTTGGGGACGGCACTTTTGGTTCTGCAGTATAAGTTTGTATAAGCTGTTGCCGGGGTGGGGGGAGAAGCAAACACAAGGACTGGCCTGGGTGGCATGTGCTCTCGCTACGCCACAAAATCGTCAAGTCTGAGGGGAAGAATGTTTGTAAATAGCCATTTGGCGA
>NC_142928.1:96650156-96667656 GCF_046866305.1 Octopus bimaculoides
GTGCTTGAAACTCAAGAGTGCCTTTCTTTCATTTGTCCACTCACTCGTATATATATATATATATATATATATATATATATATATATATATATATATATATATATATATATATATATATACATATATATATATATATACACACATATATATATATATATATATATATATATATATATATATATATATATATATATATATATACAAATGATATATGAGCATATGCATGTATATATACATATATGTACATACCTACAGCTGCATGTATATATAGGTGCATATCCGGGTACAAGACGTCAAAAAACGTGGACAAAAAAGGAACGGGAACATAATCAAAGCACAAAAAACGGACTTTTTTTTACAGACAACAGAATGAGCACATAGGAAAACAGACAATATCTTTTACTTGTCTCAATCATTAGACTGCGGCCATGCTGGGGCAGTGCCTTGAAAAATTTTAGTCGAATGAATCGATCCTAGCACTTATTTTTTAAGCCTGGTACTTATTCTATCGATCCTTTTGCCGAACCGCTATGTTACGGGGACGTAAACACCGGTTGTCAAACGGTGGTGGAGAACAAACACAAAGACACACACACACACACACACACACACACGCGCGTGCACACATCTATTTGTCTATCTATTTGTCTATCTATCTATCTATATGACGGGCTTCCTTCAGTTTCCGTCTGCCAAAACCACTCACAAGGCTTTAGTCGGCCTGTGGTTTTACTAGAAGATACTTGCCCAAGGTACTACACGGTGGGACTAAACCCGGAACCATGCGTTTGGGAAGCAAGCTTCTTGCCACACTGCTACGCCTGCACCTCCACACACAGTCTTCAGACCCTGTCTACCCACAAGCGAAACACAGAGGAGTAAGATACTATTTCTTCCGACAGTCAACACAAAAGGAATATATATATATATATTGGGTCATCCCATAAATAATGCGTTTTTTATACTTCTTTTATTTTTCAAAATTAAGGTAAACAAAATTCTTTTTTAATCTAAAATATTTTTATAGAGAAAAAAAATCATTTCTATAGAGAACCCATTTCTTGTCACCAGTCACTATTCTGTCCAAAAAAAGTTCATTCGTGAGACGTGACAGCAAAGAAGAGCACACATTTACCCTCTGCGCGCGATTAAACTCGGAAAGTGTGTGAAGAACCATTGATCCAATTTGCTGCCTCTTCCGATGGCAAGAATGGTTGAATGACCAAATCCAAGCTTCTCTGCGTGTTTCCCAACAACTACGATAGGATTTTGTTGCACCAGGGTTTGCAGGAGAACGTCCTCGTCGAGCTCTACAGATCTTCCCAGGACGAGGCTCGTCTTCTAGGTTGTAGTTTCCGGCTCTGAATTTCTGGAACTCACCGTTGACACTGGCTTATTGTCCAATCCCCATATACTACATTAATATTCTTCGCACTTTCTATTGAGTTGTTGCCTTTGTTGAACTCATAAAGCACAATATGCCGAATATGCTCCTTTATCAGCTCCATTATAGCTTTGAAGAAATAACTTTAAATCGAACTGCACTCTTCAAAACTTGCACTAAGAATAAGCTTAAAAGGTAAAATTACCACCTGCTTTTATAGCAAGTTGATGCAGGTAGTTTATCCCGTCCCCCTCCGACTTTAGTCCATGCGATTGAAAACACCGCATTATTTATGGGATGACACAATATGTGTCTGTGTCTGTGTGTGTGTGTGCGCGCGTACTCGCGTACGCGTGTGTATACACACGCATACACACACACACACACACACACACACACACACACACACACACACACACATATATATATATATATATATATATATATATATATATATATATATGTTGATATGTATGTATATATATATGTGTGCATGTGTGTGTGTGTGTGTAGGTATGTATGTATATATACATATACATATATAATATATCATAGATACCTCGCTGTACATACGTACACATATAAGCAAATAGAAGCCAAATATTACACACGTTCACGTATACACAAACATACATACTGACCTACACGTGTTTGTTTAGATATGTATTTTCAAACAAATTTCGTATGTTTTATTTTTTTCTTGTTTCATTCATTGGACTGTAGCCATCCTGGGGTACTGCCTAGAGGGGTTTAGTAGAACATATTTCGCCAGTACTTTTATTTGAAGTCTGCTTCGTGTCCTATTGGTCTCTTTTGCCGAATCCCCAAGTGTGGAGACGTAAACAAACCAACACCCGTTGTCAACAGTGTGGGAGGAACACCCACAAACACTTAGGACACGCATGCGCGAACGCGCGAACGCGCGTACACGCACACACACACACACTCTCTCAAGCACGCATGCACACACACACAAACATATTTTTTAGGAAGTTAAAACATTGGCCGGTCATAGAGTGACCATTGGTTTCACACCATAGCAGTATAGGCGACTCATCACAATCAAATGGTTGAGGGCGGTTAACCTCTTCAGCCATTTGAGTCTGACCAGTCGTTTATACAGCTGAACGCAACCAATGGTCACTCTATGACCAGCCAAACTTTTAGCTACCTAAAAAAATACACTAATGCTTTAGAGTGTGTTTCTTTTTCGGATATGTGAAATACTGATGATATATATAAATATATATATATAGATATGCAGGGCAGGGAATCGTCAATTAGTAATAAAATTAATAATTAACAATTTTGCCGAGTATTCTTTGCTCTTAACTGTGAAACGATCGTACTAAATTAACTAAAGGCAAGTGGTTTTTTTACTCTTCTCTACTGTTTTTTGTTCTGTGTGTATCAAAAATATCGCTATCAATTTAGAGTAATAATTTGTAGTTTTGGAATCAGTAGTTCTTTGGCTGCTATTTCTGAATTCTCAGTATGTTGGAGAAGCAGGTTACTGTCAATCCCTATATATTTATGATTATATATATATATATATATATATATATATATATATATATATATATATATATATATATATATATATAAATATATATTTCGTGTCTATTATGCAAAAGTGTCGTAAGTCCGAAACGTTGCTCCTTTAGAAAACGAAAAAAAATAGTTTCACTGTTTCATAGCAAATCCATTGTCCTACACTTTGAGAATTTTTTATATCTTGGCGTCAGAAGTAGCAGGAGATACGATAGTTTCACCAAAAGAACCGGTTAATGAAAGCAAAAATAAATATTGAAAAAACGCATTTGGCCAAATTTGGACATAAGACAGTTTAACATAATAGCAACAATATACGTGTGTATGTGTGTGTGGGTGTGCGTGTGTGTGTGTGTACACGACGGGCTTCCACACAGTTTCCGTCAACCAAATTCGCTCACAACTCACAACGCGTTGGTCATCCGGGGTATAAAAGAAGACAATCGCCCAAGGAGCAGCGTCATAGGACCGAACCCGAAACCACGTGCTTGCAAAGCGAACTCAGTATAATAAAATGATTAACACGTTTGTTTCGAAATCTCAGGCTTCCAGGTTCGATCTCACAACGTGGCATCTCGTGCAATTGATATTTTTTATGACCTGCATTTTACTCATTCCTCATAAGTGAAAATTGGTTAATGAGAAATGTGTGGAAACTCATCAGACGAGTTATATCTGTTATTCAACGGTGCCGCCTTGTTATGCTTCATTGCGGTGCATAGAAATTACATTAAGAGTACATATGACTGTGGAATACTCAGTCATTTATACACACAACTTCAGTTAACTTAGAAGTTCCCTAACAAAAATCACGAGCCTTCTAAATATATCCAGCATTCCCCATACAACCCCATTGACATTTGCTGCTTCCTTGTGGATCCACAACACACCTAAAATGATATCGCCCACTGCTCTCCACCTTATGCAGTATCAACCCAGAAGCAAGAGTAGCAAATGCTACCGGCCCCATTACTACTTGCACTCAATACGTTCATACTGTACTGCCTTCAACTTCTATGAACGATTGAATGTTTAAGGTCGATCCAATATACTTTAATTAAACAAATTACAATAATCGGGCAGACTTATTTCATTTTTGTCGGACGTTAATGGACTTCCCATTCTATATCTCTATTTCTATGTATTAAACTCGTCATGCAATAAATGAGGTTTATTATTCTTTTCATATATAAGAGCGATTAAACGAATCAGATTATTACTAATATATTGTAGACATTATGCAACCCATCTCCATTAAATCAAATTACAATTTAAAAACAAATAAGAAACATTTTATTGCATACAGTTTCTGCTTTTACCGTATGCCGTTAAACTGAACTATACCAGAAGTAAGTTTAGCTCTTTGCATATCCTGAGTATCTCATGTCATACATAGGATATACGAGGGGAAGCTGAAGAGTTCCTGACTTTGGGTAAAAGAAAATACAGGAGGATCAGTTAATCGTAATTTTATTCAATATATTCCCCTCTCAGATTCATACACTTACTACAGCGGTCTTTCAATTTTTCTAAGCCCTGTAAAAGAACTCGGAAGGTGCGGTCTCCAACCAAATCTTTCACGATACCCTTAAAGCCAGGACTTTTAAATACCCCCTCGTATTTCCCTGGTGTACAAGCAGCGTATATAATACATATTCTCAATTTTTTCAACCACCAGAGTAACTTCAGACTTATAGAAGGAAAGCTCAGAGCGTATGAAACAAGGGCTAACTAAAATTCTGAAAACAAGTATGGACACTGAGAACAAACATTAAAATGCTTTGAACAGGCAAAAGATTAAATTAATATAATAAATTTTTGAACGTTAGACTAACGTTAGACCAAAGAAAATTTGCATAAAGAGTTGTATGTCAGAAGACAAGGATAATTATAACTTCTGCTAACAAGGCTGTATATTAGTGAATTTTCATTTAAACTTCATGTTTCATTTAAGCTTCGCGTTTCTATACTATCTTTAAAATGTAATAAGGCTCAGTACAAGAGTTCTCTTATGCAGTTTTTAGCCGTAAATGTAGTTAACGTGAAAATACAAACGAGGATTGGTGGGTAAGGAAGGATTGAGGATTGATTTCTGGTATATCAAGGGTGTTGTCGGTTACTAGATATTCATTATAAAGTTCATTGAAATCTCGGATTGCTTGTTCAAACTATACATCTCCCGATCTTTTAGGAGTGGAAGCCTTATTTGAATTGATGAGGCAGGGAATGCTAATATGATTTACTAAGTCTATGCCGTCGCCTTCAGGCAATAACTTTCTGAATGTTTCTTAGTCAGTTAGCTGTAAATATCTAGCTTTGGGTAAAATAATAAAGGATAGAATCCTTCAATTCATTTCGATAATGCTCTCATCTTGCACTAGGTGTTTTATATACATTGGTACTTCAAATATGTAGTTAGATCCTTGATGCATTTTGCCGCCATTACTCTATGTAAAAAAGAAAAAGAATGCATGGACGCTACAGAGACACAGAAGATGGAGCAAAGCTTGTGAGTAATGGAATCACAGAATTCTTACTTAATTCTGTAATTAAGGTACAAAGTGTTTTTTCCTTGCCATATAAATGCTCTGCACTGATCAGTTGCTGTGTACTTGACAGAAACAATACAGCTGCTACGCACAGTAACAAACACTAATTCGCAGATACACCATTTCTTTTTGTCTTTTCTATCGCTACCGTTATGGCTCAACTCTCAATATAATATTGATTGCTGGCACTGGCACAAGGGCAAAAATTCAAGTGAGAGTGTAGTTGATTAAATCAACCCAAGTACTGCAATAATACAATATTTTATTGATTGCGGAAGAATGAAAAGCAAAATCTCAAAGAATTTGAACACAGAAGACAAACGGATGTAACTAAATAGGCATTTAGCATGACGCCTTAAAGGTTCTACCAATCTACCAGATTGGTATTAGTTTTCATTTTATCGATCTATGGCAGACAAAAGCTAAAGTCGACCCAGGACCATTTCAAATCATAAACATAAAGGGACCTAACTAAATATTGGTTTCTGATATAGACACAAGAGGCCACAAATTTAAATACAAATTAAACAATTAAGGTGATTAAAGAAAACCCACCCATACAAAGAAATGAAGCCCCAAACTAAGGAGGAACAGAGCACATCATGTCCTTGATCACTTTCTGCTCAGATTACTTCCGCAAACAGGAATCTATGTAACTGCCCATGAGCACCATTGATCGTAGCCTAGCCATAGAAGTTCTCCCAGAATATCTACAGTGAGATGGAGAGAGAGTAAAAGTAAATCCTTGCCTGTGTGTAAATGCTTGTTGGGGAGAAAAACACACTGCTTGGAAGGTTCTGTTGTTGTTGTTGTTGTTGTCACTGCTTTTGGTCGCTACTGCTGCTGTTGTTCTGGTTGTTAATGTATTTTTTCCGGGTTTGTAACATTGTAGGCCTTTTCTCTTTTGCTTTGCTTTCTGTTATAGATAAAAACAGACAAACTGAAACATGAATGTATATGCAAATAACTGGCTATGTCTTGGCCTCTCGATCAGGTTTAGGATGCTTTCGAGCTTTTCAGATATACAGGGTGTCCACAAAGTCTGGGTACATGGGGATTAACACATACTTTAAGAAATTATAATTTCTTATATTTAAGTGTTTATGTTATGATTTTATTTACTCCATGTACCCAGACTTTGTGGATACCCTGTATTTGGCTCAAGTGCTCTATTCCTGTCCCACTTCTTTTTTAGTGTAGTTTGTGCAGCTTCAGAATTCTCATATTTTCTTCTTGTTCATGCAAAACTACTGGCGCCAACCATTGGACGTTTATTTTGGCTGGCACACCCACTACACTGTAGTCGCACTGGCCAACAAGTCCGTCCTGTAGCCGCCTTGCTGTAGCCCTTGTTGCAACTTTTGCAGCTTGAGGTGATTTTGCTAACTTTCGAAGTGATGGTGACGGTGTTACTTGATGCAGCGATATACAGTCGGTACACCGTTGTGCTGAAGGTGGTGGTCACCGTCATACGTTATTGTTGCTCGTATTTCTGATTTCGGTGCTTTTGTTACTGTTAAATTTTGTTGTTGATGTTGCTGCTGCAGCTGCTGTTATTGCTACTCTTCTACACGCTGTTCATGTTGCTACATAGCAGCAGTTGAATTGAGTTTGGGGAAATGGGGAGTTGCCATCAGCGAAACAAATGATATGAGTGAATTTTAATGGTAATCGTCTTTTCCTTTCTAATTCTTCTTCCTCTCTCCATCCATTCATGCAAGCGACTATATTTGTCATTTGCCACGCTATTTTTATTATTAATTGCTTTACAATGAAATATTTTCTTTTCAAAATTGTAAACCTAATACGGCAAAAACAGCGAAGTCAACCAGCCTTAGAAGATCGTGATCCATTCCACAACAAATAGAATATAAAACTATCAATTAAAAAATACTTAAGAGGATAAACAATTTAGTAAAATAATTGTCATATGTTGTAAGCTGGATAACGGATAATTTCGTTAAGTAAAAATACTTGTCAGTCCACCTTATAGTCCGGCAGACAGAATGGAGAACGTGTTGCCCCAGAGGATGGCGAGGTAGACACACTGAAACAGCTACTCCGATTCACAGGACTCGAACTTGCAGGTAGTTATCTCCACCCTGATGGCAATGAGCAGGGATGTAATCCTGGGGTCAAGAACGCCGGAGGTCTCCACTGCCACAGGCTTAACAACAAACATGTCACAGTGCGGCCAATACTTTGATAGTTTGCCCTCTTCGGCCTAATGAGCAGCAAAAGAGGGGCCGATAGCCGAACATACGAGGTTGCCGGTGGAGAAGGTATAAACAACATGTGGCATCCCAGATGAGGGGCCTACCACTGCGGAACGGAAAAATTGCCATGCCGTCTGGCCTTTTAATGTCTCCTCGTCCAGCCCCGCTGGCTCGGGATGGGAAGAGGAACCTGCAGTGGCCAGGCCATGTTTTATGACATCTTTGAGAGCAGGATGGAGTGGAAGGGGTCAGTACTACAATGGCATGACAATGGGTGGAGGCCGAAAGAATCCAGTGGAACTACAGCAGTATTTATGAGGATCACAGATCCGGAGGCCGAGCCTCAGGGAAATACAGATGCGTTAAAAGTCGCTATCTAGCTGAGTGTCAGTCGAGAGTAATGGTGCTGCGTTGAGCCAGACATCGCTTGGGGCTGGCAAGCCGAGTAAAAACATGCCAAACAGTGCTGGTCAAGTCGGCGCACCAGCCCGTCTGAGATCATGTTGCCCTGAATGGCATCCCATTTGTTATAGGGGCAACTGGACTTTTAAAAAGGAGAGATGGGAATGGACGTTTGCAGGGCAGATGCTGAACTGGTTCCATGTCGGGCAGGCCACCTCGCGTTCCCCGATCACAGTAGGTTCAATTGTGTAGTGAAGAAGTTTATTGATGAGGACACGGTATTCTTGCCGTATCACCGAGAAAAATGTCCGGCAGTTAGTGAGACTGGAGACTAGAGTCCGAGGCCACCATACCTGACGTTTAGAGTGGCCTGTTGCTATCCGATGTCATCAAACCGGACATTGCATATCTCCTCAGCGCCCTGTTGGCCACAAGCGTCGAGATCTGTGAGGAGGGATGGTGGCTGTAGCAAGGAGTACTGGGGAAGGTATACAGAAGCTTCGGCATGGCGAAGCAGTTCTTTAACAGGAAGAACGCCAAATGGGCGTCGGTCAGGTTTTGTTGATAGTTTATAAAGGATAAGCTATCAACAATTTTTTTTTTTATAAATTAGAAAGCAGATTAAAACGTCTTATATGAGAAAACAAACAAAAAGCATATATATAGATTTCTTTTATTTGCCACTGGGGTGTCTGATGAAGGAACGTTACAAGGACAAGTTACAATTTATGTGGGATTTTCATAACAACGATCCTCACAGATTTCGACGCCTGTATCCAACGAGCCACTAGGTTCCCCTTGGCAACTAAGAGCACGATTCCTCAAATACCTGTTGTTTTCCTACTCTAAAAGAAGGGAACAACTCTAAGGGGCATGCTTAGAACAGATCCTAACCCCAGCCATTTTCACCACAGTTAGCCACAATTTGACAAATTCACTGCAGAAGAAGAACCTATATCTTTCCACTCTCAATTTCCTTTCCATGTCGAACTTGAAAAAGCCAATAAGTGATTCACTGAAGAGGACGATCTCTGCCCTCAATCTTTTCATTCTCTTTGACCATAACCCTTAGGCAGAGGAACGCTGCTTACCCAGCTTTGTTAGAGGAGAGTGGCGGGGAAATCTTCACGGCGGATTCAGTCGAAAATCGGATCCGTCCTTCATGCAACAACAGCTGCTGGTATTGACAGTGACAACGACAGCAGCAATTACAACAACGTAGCACCAGCTACAAAAACAACACTGGAAGCAACAGCAACAAAAGCAGCAGAAGAATCTTCGTCCTCAAAAACTACCACAGGATCGACACTTGTAGCATCTAACCTTCACAACAATCTGAAGTTGCTACTCTTCTGGGATCTCTGTTAGGTCGGGATCCTGTCCAGTACTCAGGTTTTACATGAATCAGGATCTGCAAACAATTTTACTTTCGGAATCTTTTTTGTTTCTGACAGTATTTTCCTGTTCTCCAATACAACTTTCAACATATCAGGAGATATGTTTCATAAATCTTACCGCAATAACTCTCTGACCCAGGCTAATTGGTATCTCAGTAAATTACTGACTTTTGCGTAGGACAGGAGAGTAGTTCTAGGCAAGGATCTTAGATTGAAAACTCACTCGTATGCAACCATGTTAGCTAGCGTGTACGACAAGCAGGGTTCAGCCTGCTCTGGTCTATTTCTCTTCAATGTTATGCATCTGTATACCGCTGCTTCTTTTTATCCATTTGCTGTAGACTTATTTGTGGTATAATGAGTGTAACTTTTCGTTCTCCCCTGTTAATATGTTGCTCTACATCTTCCAGGTACTCATGTTTACTGTCCAATGGGACTAAATCAAAAGCTTTTGCAATACTAGGAAATGTCGCTAAGCATTTTTTTATAGCGTGCTAATGATTCTGTTAGTCCGCCGTCTTTATAATAAACGTTTCTAATTTTGACATAAGGCCAATAATTTTGAGGGAAGGGGTATGCCGATCACATTCACCCCAGTGAGGCCATACGTTTACATACATACATGCATACACACACACACACACACACACACACACACACACACACACACACACACACACACACACACACACACACACACATGTATACACACATACATACATACATATATGACCACTGCTCCATCTTGACAGACGATAGTCATCCCATCAACAATCCACACATATCATCACGCAGTACAATCACTTCGTTGGTGAGCCCTCAAGTGACTTTGAAGTCCGGCTGCTGAGCGACAAGGTCTACAGCACAGATGACAAATGTTCAGGCCTCTCGATCCTTGCCCGCTGGTATCTGATTCTAAGGAAACGCTTCTATGAACCAGCATATGCCTCTTAAGTCCGGGTATTGTTTTACAAACCTTGTGACATATGCCACAGGTCGCAGAAGGCGGTTGGTATTTAGGGTGTCTGGAATTTCTACCCTCATGTGTTTTCATGTGATTCACATATCCTGCTTTTGACAGAAGAACGCGATCACACACAATACACATCCTATACTCTCCATTGTTTACAATTTTTCCCTTTCGACAGGCCCGCTTAAGTTGCTGAAACATCTTTTCCTCCCAGACATCACAGCTCGTCCTGACAACAGCTCTCCACTTGCTTCGATCCAGAACATCTCCTTCCCAATCACTTTCATACATATCTAGTTTTTTTAGGTTTTATTTAATGCAATCTTTATACCTCTTTCTCGGTTTCTGCCGCGGTCGCTCACCAGAGCTGAGCTCACCATAAAATAAGCGCTTCGGCAAACGATCATCCTTCATTCTAATTACATGCCCAGTCCATCTCATTTGGGCCAGGATAATATGTTTTTCAATTGAGCTACAGTGCGCCCTGCGCAAAACCTCTGTATCTGCTACGAAACTCTCCCATTTTACTCCTAGGATGCGTCTTAGACACTTTTGATGAAACCTTTCTAGCATCTTTACATGACGCTTGTAAGTGGTCCATGTTTCGCCTGAATAAAGAAGTGCAGTCAATACACACGCTTTGTAGATGCTGATTTTTGTCTGCAGGGAGATATCTCTATCAGCCCATACTCGCTTTTCAAGCTTTCCAAATGCAGCACTTCCCTTCGCTATTCGATAGTATATTTCTGCATCAAGACCACCATCCCTTGACAGTGTGGTTCCAAGGTAAATAAAGGTGTCAATGACTTCTAATCTTGTTCCGTTCACAAAGATGTTTGGTTCAGTATATATTTGTCCAGGTGTGGGGGTAAACATTACCTTGGTTTTTCTCAGACTTACTGTGAATCCAAAATATGTACATGCAGTGGAAAATCTATCCATTAAATGTTGCATATCTTCCTCTGTGTGTGCCAGCAAGTCAGCATCATCAGCATAGAGCAATTCTCTGACAAGTACTCTGAAAACCTTTGCCTTACAGTTAAACCTGGTCAGATTAAATATGCTACAAGATGTCCGGAATCTGATTCCGATTCCCCTGTTACAATCCTCAAATGCATACCAAAGCAGTGTGGCAAAATATATAGAGAAAAGTGTAGGGGCAAGAATATCTCCCTATTTTACACCGTTGTCCACTGAAAATTCATCAGATAGATTACCATTCATCAGATAGATTACATACATACATACATACATACATGCATACATACATACATGCATACATACATACATGCATACATACATACATGCATACATACATAGAAATATAATGTTATACATAGGCACAGCAAAAAGTTCGAAGGACACGACAAAGTTATATGAACGAGAGGAGGAATAAGAACTTTATACAAGGTACATATTGAAAATTTGAAATAAATTAAAATCGCAAAATAAATATAAGATTATATAAAAAGTAGCAATATGCAACATAGGATATAATCAAACTAATATATAAACCACGAATTTAGTAACCCATCGGCTAACGAATGAAAAACAACGGAAGTTGGATCAGAGCACTCTATAACTTTCATTTTTGGTTCTCTTCAGGCAGCACTTCACCTACAGAACTATCTTGAACTCAGTTGTAATGTGAATACCCGTGTATTTCTTGTTGTCTGCAGTGACATGAGGGGTTGTTTTCCGTCTGTACAGCGTGTTTGGATTGAATTTTTTCGTTTATGTTCTCTTTTTATCTTTTTGCTGTTAGCCACAGTTTGCCACCATTCATTACCCAGTAACGCAAGAAGAAAGAATGGTACTACTAGAAAAGGAGAACTTCTAGCGCCTGGTCATCGGTTTCTTTGTCCTCAGAAACTGGCGCCGAGGACGAGGTGAAGTCTTCATCCATCCTTGGAGGTTTCTAAGAAATAACATCTTCCGGATCCTGCTGCTGTCTGCCGCTTTCTCTCTCACGTTCTCTGAATGTCCAGTTGCACAGGGAAGAAAGCCGTCAAGTGACTCTTACTGCAAAGTGTGTAACAGATTAGCTTTCTACTCTGCACCACAAGTCGAGCCACTCTTGTATTTTATATATATATATATGCAAAATTGATGGAGGTCACAAAAGTGACAGTGGGTACTGACTAACACCACTATTGCTCGAAAGAAGAGTTAAAACAACTCAAAAGCCACAAAACACTATCTTAATGACTGACAAAGGGGGGGGGGGGGGGTAAGTCCCTAGCGTATATAGTTGGATCGACGATTTCGGATTTTGATGTAGACCATCTTAATCCTCGTCAGCGACTCTTAACGCCTAGGGTTAAACTTATCTACCTCTGTCAGTCTTATAAGAAAACCGTTGAAATCATATGATTTTCAAAACGGTAAAAGTGTAAACAACAAATTAAATCCGACTATATACGATGGGGACTTACCCCACTTTTGCCAGTCATTAAGATAGTGTATTGTGGATTTTGAGTTGTTTTAACTCTTCTTTCTAGCAATAGTGGTGTTAGTCAGTGCCCACTCACTTTTGTGACCTCTATTAATTTTGCATTTGGGTTCAAATTGCGAATAAGCCACCCATTTAATTTGGTGTATATATATATATATATATATATATATATATATATATATATATATATATATATATATATATGTAAATATTTATGTGTGTCTGTGTTTGTTCCCTTGCCATCGCTGACAACCGATACTGATGTGTTTATGTCCGCGTAACTTAGCAGTTCGGCATAAAGAGACCGATAGAATAACTACTAGGCTTACAAAGCTTTGGGTTCGATTTCTTTGACTAAAATACTTTAAAGTGATGCTGCAGCATGGCCGCAGTCAAATGATTGAAACAAGTAAAAGCAAAAAGAATCTATATTTATATATTGATATCTAAAAATATGTGTGTGTGTGTGTGTGTAAAAGAAGAACTTATGCATACATTTAATCTCTGTGTGTGTGTGTGTGAGAGAGAGAGAGAGGTGGGGAGTGTACCTCTGTGTGAGTATGTGTCTCTGTGTGTGTGATCACGCACTATAAAATTACCATTTCAACATTTTCAACATAAGAAAGAATAAATTGCAAGGAAAAGAAAAAAAAATTATAAAACTTTAACTCAATGTTCAACAAGAAACAAGTGTAATTTAATTCCAACTTTTGTTACTGTCTGTCTGTCTCTCTCTCTCTCTCTCTCTCTATATATATATATATATATATTGTACACAATATAAGCAAGTGATATTGTGTGTGTCTCAGAATGTGTTTGAGTGTATCGGAATACAGGTCTAGTATATACATTATTTACTTTTGACGGATATTTGTCCTCATCTTGTTTGTTGTTAACACAACGTTTCGGTTGATATACCCTCCAGCCTTCATCAGGAGTCTTGGGGAACCCGGGTTCTCATTCCTAAGGTATTTTTTGATGCTATTATTATTATTATTATTATTATTCAGGTCACTGTCTGGAATCGAACTCGTAATCTTGGGATTAGTAGCCCGCGCTCTTAACCACTATGCCATATGCCCCCACTATGCCATGTGCCTGTGGGCATATAGCATAGTGTTTGCGATTCTTATATTCTATTTTATCACATAGACATTTGCTACCAATGCTATAATTAATTTAATTAAAATTGAATTTCTTATTGGAGCATTTTAAGAGAGAAATATTTCGTTTTTAGATGAGGAGACGCATACCCTGAGAAGCACACATCTATCTATCTATCTATCTATCTATCTATCTATCTATCTATCTATCTATCTATCTATCTATCTATCTGTCTGTCTGTATGTATATATGTATAGATACACAAGTGCATACATACATATGTAAATATATACACATAGATATAAACACGCATATATATATATATATATATATATATAAATATATATATATATATATATATGTATATATATATATATATATATATATATATATATATATATATATATATATATATATATATATATATATATACATACACATATACATACACACACATATATACGTATATCTATATTTATATATACATACATATATGCATGCATACATTTATATTTATGTACACACACACACACACATATTTATGATGCAATGTATGTATGTATATATGTATGCATGTATATATGTACGTACGTACGTACGTACATATGTATGTATGTATGTATGTATGTATGTAGCGAGACTGAAATACTTATACAATGTGGCAGATATAATGTCACGCAGTTTTGGAATTAAATTTAGAACAAAAATTCATTTTATTTCGAAAATTAAATTAGAAGAGAAAAAAAAAATGCATTACCAAACAAATGGAAATATTAAATTGATTTTAGCAGGAGAGGGAAGTTAGAAAGCAACTGAAAAACGCGTGACCTGGGTTCATTTTAATCCACACTTACCAGCGTATTAAATTGTTTTAACTACCAAGAGGATATATGTATCGGAAATTCGCGTCCCAGTATTGCCGTCTAACCAAGCTCTTTCAGTAAGAGGCTAGAAGTGGAGGGTATCTGGCTCCCTTGAGGCCGTACATATAATTTTTTATACTAGGTTTGTTGTTTCCTACTGTTTACTTACCCGAAAACTTAATATCCCTAACTCTTATTCTTCTCATTCCCTTTATATTGCTCCACTTCTCATAGTTATCTCTTCATGTAAGCCCGGTCATTTTCGTGATCTAATAAACAAAGGATAGAGTGGTATTTGCTTTTGTGAAAAAGATTTGTGCTGAATAATTTATTTCCTGAAAAACAAAAAAAAAATTTTTTTAAAGACGCTTGACTGAGTTCCTCTGTAAAACAATTTGCTTTCCTTGCTTGACAATGTCCTAAATTGTGTTCACATAGAAGTACATTGACACACGCATTAGAAGAGCGGATATTCGAGCGAACTGAATTGATAACACAGCTTCTACTCTTATTTGCTGTTGTTTCACTTCATATATGCCCAAATAAATATAACTGTGAGTGGATGAATGAGACAGACGTCGAACTTCCTGTAGAATAGAGTATAGAGTATAGAGAATAGAGTAACCTGTAGAATTGATCTCAAACTAGTAATTTCCAAAGAATCCATCCTCCAGAAAATTGGCACGCATACTTGCCAGTAATCAATTGTAGAATGCAATTAAGGCTCCACCAGTTAAGGCTCCTTTTCTGAGTTACTATTTTACATACACTTGCTTCTGTTACCCAATCATATGGTTTTAGTATAGTACCTACCACCATGATTTCAGAGATGTCCTTCACTATGACGGTGACACCGTCTACGTATACGGATGAAGTTGTCCTGTGTCCCAATTCGAGTAGAGTGACCTTTAATATATCTGATTTTCAGAGCACTGCTTAAGCAGTGAAATTTACAAGACCAATGAAAAAAGACCGAGCACGCGATTGAAATGGTTCCGATAAAAAGCAACTAAGTCTAACCATCGAGCAGAAGCCACTAAGCAAAGCCTCTTAAAACGGTATCAAAATTGGCTTCATCTAAGACAACTGTCAAGTAGTAATGGTTGATTCTGTCAAGAGCTTTAGATTGATATAAACTGAACCCCCCTCCCCCGAATCCTACGAAGCTAGTTTCTACTTTGTATCGCATGAGGTGGTGATTATACCGAAAAGGTCAGCTTTGTGACGTCCTCTTTCTGCGCAAATTATCTAAAGTATTTAACTCCTGCGTTTAGTAGAGTTTTGGCTTAGAAATGTTCGATGAAGTTCACGCCCTTCGTCCACAACTCCATCACTCTTCAGGGCACATAACTGGAAATGCTTCTGGTTTGCTGCCAGTTGCGGGCACAAAGTTTGTAGTCAGGAAACCACTCAAAGCAAGCAATTTTCAGTTTGCCCAGTTATTTCAGTGCATCTGTAGCTCAGCTATCGTTATTGGCTTTTCACAGTTGCTCTTCACTTTTCTGGTGAGAGTTGTGGCAGGCTGTCAAAGTACTGGAGATCACTGTCTCGACGAAACCCCTTCCCCGAAACAACCGGAAAACAGTGGTTCAAAAATGGTACACATCTATTTGGAATCTTACAATCAATGGCGGAATTGTTGCATTTAAATTACTCTTGGCTTGAACAACACAACTGTTGTTTCGTACCACAAGTCAAGCACTATTTTCACCACTAAAATGCTAAATACGATGCCTTTCATAAAAGGCTTCAACATGTTTGATATGAAATGCTATTAAACAAATTGGATAAAGTGTTTATTGAGACTTTTGATTTGTGGAAGCAGTAAAATACTTTTCTCACAATTTTATTATTGTAATGTAAAGCTTCAGAAAATTTTGGAAATATGGATATATGGAGATTTAATTATCTTACTTAAAGACATAATATAGCACCTACATAATTTCCTTCTCTTTCTTTGCATTCACAGTTCCCCTCTTATATGAGTTATCTCTTTGGTGACAATTTTTTCTGGCTATTCGCAAAAACAACCTGTCTTTTATTTGTTTATTTGTTCAAGTCATTCGTCTGGGGCTCTGCATTGAGAGTTTTGTAGAACAAATCGACTCCAGGACATAATCTTTTGTAAAAGTTTGGTATTCTATCGGTTTTCTTTTGCTGAACTGCTAGGTTACGGGAACATAAAGAAGCTAATACCGGTTGTTAAGCGGCGGTGGAACAAACACAAAGACACGCACACGCATACATATATACATACACACGCACATTCAAATATATACATACATACATATATATATATATATATATATATATATATATATATATATAATATAATATAAAATCAAAATAAGCAGCAAGGATATCCTTGTTGCTTATTTTGATTTTAATCACCTTACTTTGAAATTGTATGGATAATACCGTACTAAATTCTGGTGCCAAAACTTAAGTACCATATTCACCTAAATCTATATGTGTGTGTGTGTGTGTGTGTGTGTGTGTATACATATGTATACATACACACACACACACTCACACACACACACACACACACACACACACACATATATATATATGCAGTACTTTTCGTACAGCCATATATATATATATAT
>NC_142928.1:96672656-96777656 GCF_046866305.1 Octopus bimaculoides
CTCTCTGATTCATCCCTTTCCCTTTATTGATAAGCAAGAGAGGAAGACAGAATAGGGATTACATCCATTTGTCTTTTTTTTTTTTTCATTATAGAGTTGGACAAGATTAAAAGCTGAAAACTATTTTAAATTAATTAAATTAAACAATTAATTTTAATTAAAATACTGTGTTATTAAACAAGGCAATTTCGATGATCCATTTTCAATTCTCATAGCCTCGTCAACCGTGAGAAACGTTGCACTTAAGTACAACGGTGATGAATATTGTACTTTAGCGTAGTATTTCTGCTGATGTTGCTGATGTTACTGATGATGAATGAAGACGAGAAGAAGAAGAAGAAGAAGAAGAAGAAGAAGAAGAAGAAGAAGAAGAAGAAAAACAAGAAGAAGAAAGAAAAAAGAAGGTGGTAGTGACTGGGGAGGGGAAGAGGAGGAAAAGGAAGTGGAAAGGAAGGGAAGGAAATGAAAAGAGGGGAAGAAGGAGTAAGAAGGATCGTAGAAAGCGTATTATGATAATAAGAGCGAAAACAGTAACAATAATATTACTGGAAAACTCTACTCTTATTCATTTTTATGACCAACTCTGTAGATACTATATACTTGTATCATGTGTTGGCCACATGTTAAAGCATTAGATGAGACCTATATGCCTTCTAAAATAGAAGTCCAACAAAATAAACAAACAGGAGAAAGACGAACAGCCCTCGTCAGTTCCATTTCTAATTGCAAATGGTGTAATTATTATATATCCATTGTTTCATAGTCTTAAAGGGTCAAATGGAAGAATAAAAGATATGGAGAATAATCGCTGGCGAATAGATATGTATGTATGAGTGAATGTGACTGCGCATGTATGTATGTATGTATGTATGTATGTATGTATGTATGTATGTATGTATGTGTGTATGTATGCATGTATGTTTCTATACGCATGCCCCTGCGTTACGGAATTCCGGATTCCTGAAAACCTATTTCCCAATGATTTCCAAGTTATAAATTGAAGTGCGTCCTAATGGAAATGCTTTTGAAAAAAACAACAGCAACAGTAATAATCCTTTCTACTGGAAGCACAAGGCCTCAAATTTGGGAGAAGGGTTTAAGTCGATTACATCGACCCCAGTGCGTAACTGGTACTTATTTAATCGACTCCGAAAGCATGAATGGCAAAGTCGACCTTGACGAAATTTGAACTCAGAACGTAGCTGCAGACGAAATCCCGCTATGCATTTCGTCCGGCGTGCTAACGATTCTTTCTATTAAAGGCACAAAGCCTGAAATTTTATGGGGGGGGGGCAGTCGATTAGATCGACCCCAATATGCAACTGGTACTTAATTTATCGACCCCGAAAGAATGATCGGCAAAGTCAACCTCGGCGGAATTTGAACTCAGAACGTAACGACGGGTGAAATGCCGCTAAGCATTTAGTCCAGCGTGCTAACGATTCTGCCAACTCGCCGCCTTACACAGCAACAACAATAATAATAATCTTTTCTACTGTGGCACAAAGCCTAAAATTTGGAGGAGGGGATAGTCGATTACATCGGCCCCAGTGTTTCACTGGTATTTAATTTATCGAGCTCGAAAGGATGAAAAGCAAAGTCGACCCCGGCGGAATTTGAACTCAGAGTGTGACGGACCAGAATGTTAGCTATTTGCAGCTAAGAATGGACTGGAGGAACGTGAAATGAAATCTCTTGTTCGTAATATGTACCCAGTTATGTATCTATATGTACATGTGGATGAACGTATATACATACATGTACATATATATGCATATACTCATATATTGTTTATATATATATATATATATATATATATATATATATATATATATATATATATATATATGTATGTATGTATGTATGTATGTATGTATGTAAAAAAACAGGAAAACGTTCAGGAAAACCACTAAGTTACATAGTCGTAGACACATCAACATCGGCTGTCAAGCAATGGTGGGGGGACAAACACAGACACACAAATACATACATGCATATATATATATATATATATATATATATATATATATATATGTGTGTGTGTGTGTGTGTGTGTGTGTGTGTGTGTGTGTGTGTAAGGAACGACCCTGCGAACTCAAAAAGGAGAAATGGTGACGAATGGAAAAACAGAGGACTCCTTTTATTTAAACGTGTCACACGGTCGAACACAAAATTATATATCAAATGATGATATACATAATATGTTATACTACGATAACATAGATGACCAGTAATGAAAGACCACAACCGTATGAGATGAATAACAGAAATATTTATTGTAGCATTAAAGATGTATGTGAGTGTGAGAGTGTGAATGCGACATATAAGAACATAATCAAAGACAGGCCGTCATACAAAGAAAAGTATGTATGTGAGTGATACATGTATGTGTATGTGAGTTATTACAGCCAATAGAAAGAGTCAGTAACACGTGAGCAATTATGCCAGTTCTTATAGTACACAATAGGAAAAGTCTGTATATGAGAGTAGTTGAGGCTGTGTGTGGCAGAGCTGATCACTAGTTGTGATGTCGTGGCATCGATGCCGGGCCGTGATTCTTGTTCGTCACTGGCTGAGATTTCTTGTCTGTTTATTTATCGTGGTGAAGCTAAGTCACCTAACAGAATCGAAGAGAGAGATGTGCCGCGGTGGTTTGGATTGGTGTACATAGAAAGTCGTGTTGACGCTTGTGGAGATTGATGCTGGTCAGTAGTAATCGTGTTGGTCATGACGAAGATGCTGGTTAGTAGTCGTAGACTCGTGTTGCTGATGTGGCGACGGCGGTGGTCATCGTTGGCTGGACGAAGCTGTTGAAGTGGTCGCTGGCTGATTGTTGCTGCTGCTGTCGTGTGGTACACGGAACAGATCTCAAAGAGAACTGAACCGAGACCAATTTGTTGGGTATGAGTTGATCTATTTAAGGCGTTAAGGGGGCTCCCAAACGGTGATAGAAAAACACTATCACGTGACCTTATTAAGGGCTGTGATTGGTCAGTTTGCGTTCTGGCGGGAACGGTTCGAAGAAGTTGCCGATTCGAATAATGATCAGTCACGTGATGACAAGGTTGATGTTTTCCGCTACGTCCGCGTTTGTTTATATTTAAATGAGAAGAATGGCGATAGCAGTTTTGTATCTAGTAACGATAGGTAGTTTCACTACATATGCATATATGGATACAGGACATCACCAACTGTGTAAACATGAAGTGCGAAAACAAACGAGTTAAATACGCAAACAACGAGAGAAAAATGGAAAACAGGACAAGTAACACAAAAAACGACCCTTCATCAGTTGTCGGCTGTCTATTACTCCTCATTTCGAGCATTCAACGATAATATGAGTCTTCGAAGACAGTTGCTTCCATAAATTCCAAAAGAAAATTTGGGATTTATGGAGGGTCAAAGTTGGGACCAAAAACAGGACAGTAAAGACATACAAGGAAACCGAACGAAAACAAATATATATATATACAGGACGAGTTTCTTTCAGTTATCCACTCACAAAGCTTTGGTTGGCCTGAGGCTATAGAAGACACTTGCCCAAGGTTCCACGCAGTGGGACTGAACCTGGAACATGGGTTGGGAAGTAAACTTCTTACCACACAGCCACTCCTGCGCCTATTTATGGACGTTTATGTTACCGCATGGGACAACTGTGACGTTGTCCACAAAATGTAAAATAAACACAAACAAAGCATTAACAGATTACCAATAATAGTATTCTTTTATCTTCTATCTTTTATCTCTTACTTGTTTGAGTCATTAGACTGCGGCCATGCTGGGGCACCGTCTTAAAGAATTTTTTAATTGAATGAATCGACCCAGTACTTATATTTTTGTTTTAAAGTCTGGTACTTATTCTATCGGTCTCTCTTGCCGAACTGCCAAATTACAGGGATATAAACACACCAGCACTGGTTGTCAAACAGTGATGGAGGGGGCAAACACAGACACAAAACACACAGACACAAAACACACAGACACACAACACACACACAACACACAGCACACGCACATACACACACACACACACACACACACACACACACACACACACACACACACACACACACACACTCACGACAGACTTCTTCCAGTTCCGTCTAACAAATCCACTCACAAGGCTTTGGTCGGCCCGAAGTTATAGAAGACATTTGCCTAAGGCGTTACGCTGTAGGACTGAACCCGGAACCATGTAGTTGCGAAACAAATTTCTTACCACACAGCCACGCCTACGCCTATGATTTGTAATTTCGCTAGAATTAGAACCGATTTATACATTTGGAAAAGTAACAATCGTGAGCATTGATATTGTTCACAAAATAGTTAGGGTTGTAATTTTGCAAGAACTGAAATATTTTCCAGGCGTAGGTGTGTGGTAATAAATTTGTATCCCAGCCACATGGTTCTGGGTTCAGTCCCACTGCGTGTCAGCTTTGGTATGTGCCTTCTACTATAGCCCCCCCCCCGGCCGACTAAACCTTGTGGGTGGATACGGTAGGAGGAAACTGAACATACATATACACTCACTTGTGTGTGTGTGTGTGTCTTTTTGTTCTTATTTGTTCTCCAACGCCGCTTGACAACCGGTGTTGCTTTTTTACGTCCCCATAAGCTAACGGTTCGGCAAAAGAACCCGATAGAATAAGTACCAGATTTAAAAACAAAAGTACTGGAATCGATTTATTCGATTAGAATCCTTTAAGGTGGTGCTCCAGCATGGCCGCAGTCGAATAAGTAAAACAAATAAAAGAATAAAAGATAAATTATATTTTACCGGAAATATTTGTATTAAATAAAGTGGTGATACAATTTTATGGACATCTCAGATAGCTGTGTCAATAATATCATAAATACTATTGACACAGTAGACGTTGATACAAATAGCGTTGTTTGCTGAATTTGCTAACCACAAACTAATTTATCGTAAACGAAGATCGCTGCAATCTCTGTACGTTTTTAGTATTGTAAACACACGCTATAATTACTGTAAGGGGATACATGCAGCATGTTCCAGACAAGTTGCTAGAAACATTATTAACAATTATACATGATAATTGTTGGAAATTATTAGTTATCTCCTTTGACCAATGACAGCCGTTTCTTGATATAAATGAACTTCAGGATGCGTGGATGGATTTCAAGTTGTCATGTCAATCAATCAAAATTATAACCTAGAAGAGACGCCGGTGTACAGCATGAAATGCAACTATTTTCTTCTAACTCACCCGGTCATCAGGCAACTTCATACTTTCTAGCATTAATACTTCAAAAAATTGAGTTGTCCTTCAACAGAGAAAAACAGCAGTAATTCATCTTAAAAGAATAAAGGGCAATTTTTAACACATGAATTAGGAAACTATCTTCGCGATTTCTTATGACGAGGCAGTGTTATCAGGAGTTTTATATATATATATATATATATATATATATATATATATATATATATATATATATATATATATATATATATATATATATATATATATATTACTGTCTTCCATTAAGGTAAGATTAACAGACAAAGTAGTCCATCCAGTGAGAAATAAATACAATTTACTATACATAAGATTAAGATACAAGCTAGAACAGACCATGTGCTCAGAGCCCGAAGAAATTGCATGAAGACACAAGGTGTGTTATGAAAACCTGTCTGACACGTGTTTCCACAGCAAGAAACTATTAGTAGCTCGTATCTTTATACTGTGTGCATTAGATGATGAATGTATGTATGTATGTATGTATGTATGTATCGTCTTTCAACTCGGCGATACAAATGCTTCTATCTTGATTCGCCTCTCTTAAAAAGATTTTGGAATGGATAAAAATCTGGCACTTCCAAACTTCATTAAGGATACTCCTGAAAGATAAATGCTTCTTCGTTGTCTTGAAAAACAGGCAAAGTCACTGGCAACGACAACGTAATATCTTATTCAATGTAGTGTACTGACTTCCACAATTATATTACATCTACACTAATGATCAGTCAATGGACCAGAAAACTTTGCAGTTCATCTACGTAGACGACCTCAGTGTAATATTCCTAGAGAGTTTGAAGCAGTAGAAACAAACTTCATCGTATTCCTAGGTGAACTACTCGCTTATTACGGATGTAACCATCAACATGCTAACCCTGTAAAGATTCGAGTCTGCTCGTTCTATATCATGAATCGTGAAGCCAATCAATCTCAAAGATGGAGCACTGCACCCACCCAGTTACCTTGGACCACATTCTCATTTTTAAGGAACACATCAAAAATACCAAATCGAAATTTGGTTTTCAAAATAACAAAAACTGTCGACTCCAAATGGGAATCCACAGCACACATTTAGATCTACTGTTCTGGTCTTGATCTATTTCTCGGCAGAGAATGCATATCCTGCCTGAGAGAGCACAGACTAAGAAACACGACCCAGCGTTGAAAATCACTTTCCACCTGGTCACCAGTTACATGAAGCCCGCCAACACAAACAACCTACACCTTTTCGGAGTCACTGCCCTTGCTGATATCAGAAGGGAAGTGGCCATTTGAACTGGCGTGATGACAAAGGTTACTGGTGAGGAACACAACCTCCTCCTCTATGAATGTCGATCCTCGGCCCCAAAATTGAAGTCTCGAAGAAGCTTCCTCAGCCATATCCGGCCCCTAATATCATCAAGAGAAGAAACTAGACTCCACTTCCGAGTGGAAAGCTTGAGAACGACCCCCACCTTCGATTGACACGGGAATCCATCCACTCTTTTCCTTCCTGCTGGCGGCCTCTATCTTGGCTCAGAAGCATCATGAATTCAGGGAAGACAACTGCCTGAGAAGAACGGAATGATCAAGAGTTGCTTTGGTTAGATGGAGCTACAAGACCGATCCAACCATCTGTGAATGTAAAGAAGCAGAGTATGCTATGGAACACTGTTTTGTCTGTCTTTTTCTACTCAGCCCCTGCAGTAATGAAACAATGAAAACTTTGTCAGTTTTCTAAAATCTGGAAGTTTTTATTAGACATGGACGAGCAAAAATACATTTAGGTTTCTATAAACAAACCCTTTCACTTATAAATCATATTTTTACTGCTGGTTATTTATAAACATCTTGGAACAGAGGTGATATTGTTAGGGTTGAAATTTATTGCAACGGCATGTTGTAAGATGTGAAAGATGAACAATGCATGAAGTTTTAAGGAAATATCTATTTTTACCGTTACATCGTATATACCTTGCCTCGACGGGCAGGTGAAAAAAATCCTAGAGCATGCAAAGTAAAAAAGTTAATTTCAGCTTGTATGTTCTTATTGTAGTAGTAAACGATAGAGAGAGATATGGTAATGTGCAGAGAAGAGAAAGTGAGTTAATGAAAGTGAGAGAGTGTGGGACGTTGGCTCGCATAGTCACTGACTATAAACTTTCTTTCTTTTTCCCTCTGGCCGCTTGTCTGCCTGTTTGTGGCCATAATTCTAGTGGTCGGTCCACTAACTGATGTTAGCTCTCTCTCAACTCACGAGTTGTCACTGAGTTGTCACCAAGTGACTAACTGATTTTTGCTTGGGGTTTTTTTTTATAACTATTCAGAAGGATAGACATATCGTTGAGAACAATAGATTTCGTTGGTGGTACTTGTTACCTCTATTCTATCTTTTGGTGGTCTATAAGAGGTTAGAAGGGTCAAGTGGTGAAGACATTATTTCGGCCTCGCTCAGGCAATCTGGAAAATGTAAAACTGCTGTCACAGAAAAAAGACCCCATTGTTCCACCGTGGGAAAAGTTCTGTTGAAGTGTTAACTTAAATTTGGCTATGGTGGATCGAATTCACTTGATGCCTGCAAGATCCACTACAATATGTAAATATTTTTTTTTATTAACACAAAAGCCTTATGATAAGACACACTACATGTTTGTGCTTGTTTTGGGTGATTTCTGTTTCACGAACACATCACGTTGTAATTGTAGTATGGAGTATAACATCAAGTTAGTTTAATGATGCATAGTTCTCGACGAAGAAGTTCAATGCTGTTTGTTTTCTTCATAGCAATAAATCATCATATGACTTAATGTATAGATAGATAGATAGATAGATAGATAGATAGATAGATAGATAGATAGATAGATAGATAGATAGATACATTTCTTTTATTAGCCACACAGGGCTCAACGAAGATGGGACAAATACAATGTAGAGCTTTTCTTTTTGGGAGGGGGAAGGAAGGAAAAAAAAAAAAAAAAAAAAAAAGTTGGTGGTGTCGATCAAAAGGGATCGTAGGAAGGGAAAAAGGGGCAGTTCGATCAAAAGGGATCGAAAAAAAAAGAAAAGGAAAGGCCGATCAATAGGGATCGTGTATCACACAGTAATGTTCTCGTGTAAAAAGAGGGGAGGACAGTTTAGGTTTAGCCGTGGAAGGAAAAGCCCACGGAAAAGACCACGGTAACCTTGGTCAATATTCTCATTGAAGAAACTATAACAGTAAGTTATAGGGTTATGCTCAAGATGGCTCCGTCGTTCACACGTGCCATCCTTGCTACATTCACCCATCTTTTTTTGAAGCATTCACTAGACAAGACTTCCCTTTCTACTCTCAACTTCCTCTTCAGGTGATACTTGAAGAAGTTGATGAGAGATTGCCCAGAGAGGAAAGTCTTTGTCTCTAGACCTTTCAGACGCGTCCACCATACACATTCTTTCGCCATAGCCACAAGTACGATGAAAATAGCTCTTCCTTCCCGTTTAAAGGAAGGAGGCGCGACAATATTCACGATAGACTCGGCTGATAGACCGACTCGTCCCACACGGGATAGCAGTTGTTCGACGTAAGCCCACAGCTCGGAAATGGTGGGACACTGTACGAGTGCGTGCAGAACGGTTTCGTCGCTCTGCCGGCATCTCGGACAGGTCGGCTCCGTGTTTCTCGAGCCATGCCTGTAGAGCTTATCCCGAACGGGTAGTGCTTCTCGATAGCACTGCCAGGCCAGGGATCTCTGGAAGTTGTCCATAGGTCCCGGCCCGAAGGTCGTCTTAAACAGGCGGGTCAGGTATTCCTCGTCGACGCCCAGGTTCGCCCCGAGATCGTCGTCGTACCTTCCCTCCACTAATCCACTATAGAATGCGTTAGTTGTGATGCAGTCGCTCAAGGTTGACCCGGGTTGTTGGAGTTGCCGAAGAGCAGCGCGACACTCGCGGTGCCATTCGCCCTTCCTCGGTCATGGAGACGAGCTGCGGGAAAGCGCGCCGCACAAACGGTGACCACACCTGTTCACCGCTGTCTACGTAGAGCCGGAGATGTCGCAGTCTCAGCGCGTGTCTGCGCATCATCAACCACGGCATGCCCAGTCCTCCTTTTAACGGGTGTTGGCAGCAAACGGATCGCCTAACCATCGGAACGCTTCCTTTCCACAAGAAGCGGAAGAGGATGCGCTCCAGTTTGGTGATGGTAGGGTCGGGACAAGGAACGACGGTCAGGCGGTAGTAGATGACGGACGCGATGTACGTGTTCGCCACCTCCGCCCGACCTTTCAGGGAAAGCTTCCTCTCGGCCCATTGCCGGGCTAGAGTGGCCACCCTTCTCGTTATCTCGTCCCAGTTCTTCTCCGTTTGGAGGTCTGGACCAAACCAGACCCCGAGCATCTCAACCGGACCGTCAGTCCAACGTCCCACGACGGAGGCGCTACTTGACGGCATGGGGTTGCTTCTCCAGGTGCCGAGCCGCAAGCCCACTGACTTATCCCGGTTGATTTTCGCTCCCGTTACCGATTCGTAGTCTCTCAGTGTCTCGCCGACAAGCTCGATGTGCTTTTGGCTAGACACTATGACAGTGACGTCGTCCGCGTATGCCGACACGCTCGTCCCGCATCCCAACTCTCGCGGGATGCCCCTCAGCGTCGCCAGCTTCCGCAGTAGTGGCTCGAGAGTCAACACGTACAGAAGCGACGAGAGGGGGCATCCCTGACGGACCGAACGTGCAATGTCGAAGGGTCTTGATAGATGCCCATTGACGCGAACTACCGAACGGATGCCTCTGTACAAGGCAGCCATCCAGCCGCGGAAAATGGGACCGAAGCCGGCTGCTATGAGGACAGCCTCCAAGTATTGATGGTCTACCCTATCGAAAGCTTTCGATTGATCTAAATTGATCAGGGCCCCACCCATGCCAGGTTCCTTAACTACCCTCTCTATGATGTAGCGCATCAGATGGAGGTTGTCATGGATGCTCCTGCCCGGCACCGCGCACGTTTGCGCCTTGCCGATCAGTTTCTCGATGACAAGCGCCAACCGCTTGGCTAACACCTTGGCCAAAATTTTCAAGTCTGCATTGAGCAGAGTGATGGGCCTAAAGTTATCTATGACGTCCCCCTTGTTTGGATCTTTCTTCAGCAGCGTTACGGCTCCTCGACTCACAAAACCGGGAATGCTCCCGTTTTGCTGCCAGTTGCAGTACACCGCCACCAAGACGTCTCCAAACAAGTCTGGCTTACAGTTGTAAAGCTCGTAGGGCAGACCATCCAAACCCGGAGATTTGTCCCTCGAGCATCCCGCCATCGCGTCCCTCACTTCCGCCGCCGTGATGGCACCTTCGCAGCACTCCGCCTCTCTTGCCGAGAGTCGTGGCAGGCTGTGCAGGTAGGCACTGAAGTCCACCCTGCGTTCTCGCTCGCCATTCGTCCCAAACAGTCGAGCAAAGTGCCGCTGAAAGGCCTCACACATTTTGCTTGGCTCGAGCAGTTCGCGCCCCTGTTCGTCCACCAGAGACCGAATGGTGGCTTTGTTGCCCTGTTGCGCCTCCGCCACCCGGGCCTCTCGTGCGGCTCCAACACCTTCGTTTCTTAGAGCACGCATCCTAGCCCTGACAACGCACCCTTCGTGTTTGGCGTTGAAGTGTTGGTCAAGGGCCAACCTCGCCGCCAAAACGTCGGATGCGATGCCACTTCTAATTGCCTCTTCTAGCTTCTTAACTAGTTCACCCTCTACTCTGTTTCTGTCTATGGCTAGTGCTTTGCTATACCTAACCGCTTCTGCTTTTATTGCTCTCTTGAGGGCAAACCACCATTTGTTATTGATGATGGCTCCTGTCAAAGCCCTCTTTACTAACGTGCTAATCCGGTCTCTGAAAACTGGTCTCGACGGGAAAGACGCGTTTAGTTTCCAGTAACCGGAGCCCTGCCTATGTGTCTTATCTAAGTCTAGCGTACACGTCACAAGTTTGTGATCCGTGTAGCTGACTATGTGAAATTGTGGACACCCTATGCTATCTCTATCTACTCTCCTACACAGTATTCTATCTAGATACGATCTCGACGACCCGATGCGGTTTGTCCATGTCCACATTGGCGCATTCGGGTAATCGAGTCGGTACCTGTCAGACAGTTGAAAGCGTCTGAGCAGGTCTTTGAGGCATTTGCATCCCCGTCTATTCCTATCTCTGCCCACATAGTCTAGATGCGTGTCCAAGGTAGCATTCCAATCCCCCACTAAAAGTAAAGGACGAGACGTTCCTAGGAATACTTCTAGACGTCGGAAGAAATCCGGCCTACCTGTTAAAGGTGGTGCGTATACTGATATGAGTCGAAAAGCACACCCATCGCTGCCATCGACATCCAGAACAACCAATCTACCCTCCGGGTCTATGAATACTGTCTTTACTTCGAGATCCAGACTCTTGCGAAAGAGTACCGCCGTGCCACTACCGCCCATTCTCGGCAGACAGGGAGAAAAATAAATGTTAAACTGTCTGCCAAACATGGACGATAGGGCCCGCGGATCATGGAGTCTGGTCTCGCTTATGGCTATGATTTCTAGTTTATGTGACTTTATGTCATTTAGGAGGTACCCTTGTTTCCAAGGGGACCCCAAGCCACGCGCATTTACACAACCAATCTTGAGCATCATTTTGATTTGAGTGTTAAAGTTTTATAAAGAGAGTCACTTACCGTTTGAGAGTTTTTGTGTCTCCTCCTTCGGGTTTTCTTCGAGGAGATCACTATATAGTTTTTTCGCCAGGTATTTTTGGCATTTGCCAACTGCCTTTGGAAAAATAGATTTTAGTGTGTGGTGCAGGGTTGGTGTTATGTGTAGTATTTTGATGTGTTCTGGCGGTGTTGTGTATGGGTGGTTGCTGGTTTTTATGTCTTCGTTTGTTATGTTTGTTTTTGTGTTGATGTATTCCATCAACTCTGAGTTTTTTGTGTTGATGGCAGTGAGCATTGTGTGTGTACTTGCTTTTGGGGTTTTGTTGCTTGTGTTGTAGTTGTGTGTGCTTGTGTTGGTGTCTGGAGTGTTTTCGGGAGTTGTGTATCTCCCTGCTTTGTTTGTGTTTGCTTTTCTTTTCTTGCTCCTCTTCCTCCTTCCTTTCTGGGCTATTTGCCATTCCTCATTACTTTCATCTTCCGACGAAGGTTCTGAGGAATCGGAAGGGGGTAGGGGCAAATTGTGAGCGTCTGTGTGTGCTTGTGTGAGTGGTTGTGTTGCTGTTTTTGTTGGTGCTGATGGCTTGTTATTTGTGTGAGGTGTGTGTGATGTGGGGGAGGGGGAAACAGTCTTGGAATTTTCTTTCTTTTCCCCTGCTTCCTCACTTGTTTTTGCAGATGCTGTTGTCTTCTCAGTTGCCAGTGTTGCTTGTGTTTCTCTTGTTTTGATTGTTGATGGTGGTGTTGGTAGTAGGGTTTTTTTCCGGGTTTTGGTGGTTGCCCTTGTTGCTTTTTTTGGTTGGCGGCGGTTGGGCAACTGTCCTTGAGGTGTGCCTCGCTGCCGCATACATAACAACGTGGCCGCCTTCCTTCCACCACTACATATAACTTGTGGTCCTTTGCCAGTTGGATGTGTGTGGGGATCTTTTGGCACTCCTCTTCAGTGATGTGGAGGAGGACTTCGACTTTTTTTCCCCCTTCCCAGTTTTTCTCCTCTGCAGTAGCAATTTCTAATATATTTGCCTCCTCCATTTCGAGGCATATAGAACCTACTATCCACTGTGTTTCCACTTGTGAAGGGACATTCTTTACTGTCACCTTCGTCACTCTCTGTCCAAGATAACTCGGTATCATCACCAAGTCATCTGTGTGGAGAGAGAGTGTTGAAAATTCCTTCGCTAACTGTTCGCTCTTAAAGCGTACTAGGACCGTGGCAAATTTTCGTCCCCAAGTAACATGACTTTGAAAGGGCCATATCGGTTTGAGACAAATCTCAATTTTTTGGGTGGAGAAATTCTCCGGTCGCTTCGTTTTCTTGTTGATAAGTCTGTATGATATGTGCTTCTTGTTTGTATTTTCAATAATTGCTTTTGGTATGTGTATTTGTACAGTGTCACCTTCTTTCGTGAGAAGGGATTTTGTGTCATTGATTTGTTTTTGGGTGAATGTTAATATTGTTCTTTTTTCTTTCGTTGCATCGGCAAAATTTGTTTTTGTGATGCTGGCAGATATGTTGTTTGTGGCGTTTGTGGTGTTGTTTATCTTGTTCGTCTTGTAGTTGTTGATGGTGGTATTGACAGTGGTGTTGGTACTGCCAGGTTCAAAGGTGGTGGTAGTGGCGGCAGAGTTTGTCGAAGTAGTGGTGGTGTTGGTGTTGAAGGTCGGTGTCCTGTTGTTGTTGCTGTTGTTATTGTCACTGGTAGTAGCAGTGGTGAGGACAGTGGTCGTGTTAGCAAGGACATTTGTGTCGTTGTCGTTGTTGTTGCTGTTGTTGTTGTTGTCTTTGTCGTTGTTGTTGTTGTTGTCACTGGTGACGGTGGCAGGCAAGACTGCTGTAGCAGCAGAGTTTGTACACGTGATGGTGGTAGTGGTGGTGGTTGAGGCAGCAGCAGTTGACTCAGAATCATTGCTCTTCTTCATCACTTGTCTGCGTTCATGCGGAACGGCATTAAGTGTTTTCGCCTCTGGCATTAGGAGCGGGAAGTCGGCCTCGTTGAAAACCTTAGCCATATTCGTTTTAAAGAATATGGCTAGGAACGAGGAAGATATGTTTGAATTTTTGGAAATAAGGCTCTAAATAGAGCTATTTCCGATTTGAAAAATATATGTTCACGAAGTATTTTGTGTTATACACAACTTATACAAAATTTTAAAACAAAATAGGTCTTTTAAGAGGTGAAAAATGCAACTTACATGGGAGCCGATGTGTCTACCGTCCGTCCATGATGATAGATAGATAGATAGATAGATAGATAGATAGATAGATAGATAGATAGATAGATATAATTTATCATATCAACGTGATGTAGTAGTGTGCATGACATAATATCGATATGGTGCAAAAACAAGAAATAAGATGTCAAGGATATTTAATTTGTCATCTCGAACTGCCAAACCTCTCTTTTGACTTCTTCCTCTTAAGGAATCACATCTTATTAGAGTAGGATGAATCATAAGCATTCTCGTCAACTTTCCTCTATATTATCGAAACATACGACGACCGAAACATCACACGGTGTCTAAAATAACAGCCGTCTCACTTCTAGTTGTACAAATAAACCATACAACTACCATAACATTGCACCGCACCTATTTTTATGAGATTCGTTTAACCCATTAAGATCCTTGCAAGGAATTTTAATGTGAAGCGAACCAAACACTAACAGCTCCCACCTTATTTATTTCTTGACAAATAACAAGGACACAACTTTATATCACAAATTTAAACAGGAAATTAAGACATATCTATCTATCTATCTATCTATCTATCTATCTATCTATCTAGCTAGCTAGCTAGCTAGCTAGCTAGCTAGCTAGCTAGCTAGCTAGCAATCGGCTTTCTTTCTCATTCCTTTCATCTCTCCCTCTTTCTGTGCGTGCGGGCGTGTGTGTTCATGTGTGTGTGTATGTGTGCATGTGCGTGTGTGTGCATATGCAAATACATACATACATACATACATACTCCAGGCTCTGCACCATATTGGGAAATTAGTTATCTGAAACATTTACTAACAAAAAAAACATGATCAATGGTTCTTAAACTACGATCATATCGTCTTTGTTTAACGTATCATGGAATACATTATCCTGGGTACAAATGTTTTCGTTCTTTTCTAATCCACGGGAATCGGTTGAAAAGTTCATAGGCTGATCAAGATATTCTCATGGAATGTGACCAAATGGGATTTATTTTTCAACACAATTCCCCATGTGGTACACACGGTGCTTTGAATATGTTGGTGAAAAAGCTTTCATTTTGTTCGTCAAAAAAGTCATCAATAGTAGATTTGACGGCGTCATCACTACGATACTATTTCCCAACTAAGTGCTTTTTCCTGTTGGGGAGCAGATGATAGATGCTGCAAAATCAGGAGAATAAGGAGGCTGACCAACCAGTTCAAATCCACAATCACACATAGCAGCCACTGAATCCAAGAATTTGTGTGTTTGAGCATTGTCCTGGTGAAACAAGAGCTCTTTCGTCAGTTTTCCTTTGTGTTTAGTCTTGATAGCCTTTCATAATTGCCTCAGCAAGTTGGTATGGTACTCTCCATTGGTGGTGTGGCTCTTTTGAAGGCAAACACAATGTCTTTTGCATCTTAAAAGAGGCCATCACCTTCCGTACCGATGAAGCTACCCTGACCTTCTTTGGAGCAGGTGAGAGGGGTTTTCCACTGCTTGGATTGTCCAATTGTGTCTTATTGTAAGAGAAATAAGTACGGGAGTTTGATCGGCCGCTATTTATTCGTTCCGGTTGCCGTCGAGATGTTCTCGTTCCGGTTGCCTCAGATGTTCTCAGACCCTGCTCTACTGATTTCCCCCGTAAAATCGGAATTACAACGGTCCGTTTGAGAAATGAATACCGCGAGGTGGGGTGGCTGTTACAGCGAGTATTGCTGGCCATCCTCCATGGCAACGCCTTTGCTATTATGTCAGTGGGACGCGGTTGAGCACACCGTTCGGATGAAGTGTACAGCCTGTTACTCTTCCCCCTATTGTTTCAAGCTATGAATTAGATGCTATAAAGAAGATTGTGGATTGAGAAAACCACCCTAAACGGTGGCTCTTAAATATTTTAATTTTGTAGTAATTTATCGGTAAATAACCATAGAGGAGAACTGACTGAGTAAATAAGGCACTTATAAAGGAGTTCGTTATTGCTTGCATGTTTTTGATTGTGAGAAAACACCTAATTCATGTACTTTCATTTTTGTGTAAGTTCAATGACAATTTCCTTTTTAGGTCTTTCAAGACTGATACATGTGAACAACTCAGTGAGGATGATACTGCTGTTGTTTTGTTTAAAAAAAAAAACAACAACTTTGGATGGGAGTAGATTCAAGAAACATAATGATATCGCTGTTGATTAAATTCAAAACAGATGATGACCTAGAGAGTAAAGAGTAGACGAATGGATTAGCAGACTTTGAGAGGCTATCCAATAACAGTGATGCTATGAAGCAAAACATATGCATCATGTGGTTTGATGTAGATTGGTACTTAATCGGGACACTCAGATTAATAGAATTGTTATAGAGGTAGCAGAAGATGCATCTTATCGAAGAGCCTATGATTGACAATTACAAGTGATTGTATGATTTTCACTGAATTAGAAATGCCGTTTCTTAAGAAGCAGCGCAGAATATATGTTTGGTTCTCTGTTTCCTGAATATTTAAACAGTTCTCTGGTTTAAGTTGTATTTCTACTTAGTAACTATTCAGGACTGGTAAATTTTTATGGTACAGAAAATCAAACCTAGCTTTTTGTGTTGCAACTTTGTTTATTAGATATATTTGTGAAAATAATGAAATGTCGTCAGGAAATGGGTGCGACTAGAATTTGGAAGAAGTGTGAACATTTTAGCAATTTTAATCATAGAGTTGAAGGTATTTTCTGGAAATGAATATTGCATATCCCTATTATAGAGAATTTTCCGAGTAGTGGTTGTTCCTGTTCATACCACTTAATCAAAAATATGTTTTGGCGAAAGAATAAAAACAGGAAGCGAGAGACAGCAAGAATGTATGCGGTGGCGTATAGATAAAGGAAGAATGTAGGTAGAAATATTCCGATCGGAAAAAGCTCTATTGACACACTTAAAACAGGAAACTTTTAATCTCAATCCTTAGTGAACGGTGAAACTCATAAATGAGAATCTTTTCTAGATTCTTATTACAGATAAGATCGAAAACTTTGTTTACGTGGTTGTCTAAAAGACAACACTAAAGAATTGGTCTTCAGCAGATATGGTTTTGAAAAGCTAGATAACAAGAACAGTATTTGTACTTAAGAGATATTTCCCTGAAGAAATTCTACGGAAAATTTATAATAATAATAACAACAACAACAACAACAATAATAATAATAATAATAATACCTACTCCAGAAGCAAGGGAAGCTAATACAAATAGCCACAAAACACGAGCAAAACAAAAAACTGTTTTCAGTATTTAAGGAAGCTGACAAATACAAACAAGAAATCAATCTACCTAACAAATACGAAGAAGAAGAAGAAGAAGAAGAAGAAGAAGAAGAAGAAGAAGAAGAAGAAGAAGAAGAAGAAGAAGAAGAAGAAGAAGAAGAAGAAGAAGAAGAAGAAGAAGAAGAAGAAGAAGAAACAACAAAAGCTATAAAACAAATGAAATCCAAACTAAAACTAGAACAGCAACGGACCATGATAAAACGATGGCAAGAAAAGCCCCTACATGGTAAATACTGGGCTAAACTAAATGCGAAAGAAATAGACAGATAAAAATCCCAGCAATGGCTGAGAAGCTCAGGACTCAAAGCAGAGACTGAAGGATTTTTAATTGCTGCACAAGACCAGAGCCTCCCCACCAGAAATTACCAAAAACACATAATGAAAAGAAATATAACAAGTAACTGTAGAATATATGGAGATGGACAAGAAACAATAAATCATATTATCTCTGGCTGCCCAGTCCTGGCTAAGAAGGAATATATTCACAGACACGACAGAGCTGGGACCTATATACACTGGAAGCTATGCCAACACTATGGAATAACAACAGAAAAAAGATGGTATAAACACACGCCAGAAAAGGTCACAGAAAACGAGAAAGCAACCATACTCTGGGATATGCCAATACACACAGATAGAGAAATTAAGGGAAATAGACCAGATATAGTTGTCAAAGATCATGAAGGAAAAAAATGCTTTCTAATTGATGTATCAATACCAGCAGATGACAACGTTTCTCTAAAAGAAATGGAAAAACTTTCAAACTACAAAGACCTGGAAATAGAGAATCTAAAAACAGAAACAATTCCTATCATAGTAGGTGCCTTAGGTATAATAAAAAAATATTCAGACAAATACATAACAAAAACACCAGGACTTACAAATATACATAACATACAGAAAATTGCACTACTGGGTACTGTACACATTCTACGCAAAACACTTTCAATACAGTAAACATAAGAGCACCACAACAAACCACAGCACATACCCAAGGCGCATAGAGCTGCGCTCGGTAGTGAAGTGAAAGCACGTTATAAAAATAAAACTACTGAACAATAATAATAATAATAATAATAATAATAATAATAATAATAATTTTTATTATTATTATTATTATTATTATTATTATTATTATTATTATTATTATTATTATTATTATTATTGTTATTATTATCATTATAAATTTTCCGTAGAATTTCTTCAGGGAAATATCTCTAAAGTACAAATGCTGTTCAATACTGTATCTAGGATAAAAAAGAAAAAAATATCACGCCAAATCCTATGAATGATGTTTAAATATGATGCCCTATCAAGACAATGAAGTTAGAAATCTTAATATTCAGTTTTTCAAAGGGCTTCAAGACATGTCCTATACAGATTCAAGCTAGAGAACCTTCTTAGCACGCGCGCGCACACACACACACACACATGTATGTATATGTGTGCGTATTTCTGCGGGTGTATAATGTGTTTATATTTGCATGTATGTGTGTATGAATTTCTCTTTATCAGTAACTGGATCATGTACTTGAACGTACGGCCATCAAGCGTTTCAGCAATCATGTTTATAAATAACAGCTATAAAAGACTTCTTTCTGCATATAGCATAGAGCAAACAATGAAAATGAAATTTAAGAAGTCAAAATTTCCTTCATGGCAGCAACTGAAACATGTAAAAACTCCTCTTAGGTTTTGAGTACATTTGGGATAGGGATGAACAACTAACATATACATTCTTCTATGTTAGATTTCTATATTAGTTCTAGTCTTTAAATACATACGTGTCACTGCATTATCGCGTTTGCTTCGCCTCCGCTTTCCCCCGTTAAATCAGTGAGTGTATATATATCGCAAACTTATTAGAGTGAAGGATAGCAGGATCCCTAAACAGATTCTATATGGGGAACTTGTTAGTGGAAAGAGACCCCAGCAGAAACCAAAGCTGCGATTTAAGGACTGTGTCAAGTCCTCATTAAAGGTCTGTGAAATGCAGGAGACCAACTGGGAGAGCAATGCCTGTCATCACTACAGATGGAGGAAGCAGGTTAAGGAGGGAGTCGACACCTTTGAGAGAACACGTATTCTGCATGAAGAATTTAAGTGTGTTGCTTGAAAGCGCACTGCTAGTGTAGTGAATGGGGAACGCTTGGTTTGTAATGTTTCCTGTCGTGTATGCTTGTCAAGAGTAGGACTCATTAGCCACCAACGGACCCGCAAATGCAAAATATAAATTAGTCCTAGAGCGCACAATGTTCCTAATGGTCTTCCTTGCTTCCTTGGTCACGAGTGGATGGCCATCATGTATATATATATATATATATATATATATACACATATGTACGTATATATAGATGTATATACACACGTATATATATATATATATATATATATATATATATATATATATATATATATATGTATATACGTAATATACGTGTATGTGTATATACATATATATGTATGTATATATGTGTATATATGTATATGCATGCATGTATGTATGTATGTATGTATGTATGTATGTATGTATGTATGTATGTATGTATGTATGTAGATTTCAAGCCAAACTTGTATGCAGATGTAGCAGCTGATGGATTCTCGTAGAAAGAAGCCTTCCAGCGCACGCGCTTGATGACACTTTCAGTTTTCTCCGCGAGTTGCGTCAAACAGATTTTCCTTGGTGGTAATTGGATATTCCTCAGCGAGTACGGCAGTGGTTGTCTCTCCATTGCAAACTGCAAGCCAGAGTTGTTGAGTTCATGGATTGAACTCAACAGTCTGGGGCAATTGTATGAGTGAGTGGACAATTGAAAGAAAAGGTTACTCAACGCATTTACTAAGAGTTACATGTATTATTTAAAACAGTTTGATTCAGTTTGCGTACCAGTTCAAGTGTTGCTGGCTCCTAACGGAGCCTGTCTCTTTCAAGCTTTCGAATAGCTGAATAAGGAGATCTAGAAAGTCCAATATGGCTGCCAGAAGATTGGTTGCTATTGGTCAAAGAGTGTCACATGGTGTTGCGGGAAATAACGTTGCTTGACACCGGTTCCACCAGCAAAATGAGTTTCTTTGATCGCGTGATTGGGCATGTGCGTGTGTAAATTTGTGTACGTGTGTGCGCGCACGTATATACGTGTGTGTATGTGTGTGTGTGTGTGAGTGTGTGTATCTGTATAAGTTTGTGAGCGTGTGTGCGCACATATGTACGTATGTGCGCATGTGTGTGTGAGTATGTATATGTATATATGTATGTGTGTGTGTGTGTATGCTCGCGTACACATGCATATACGAAGAGTGTGGATTTGCGGGTGCGCTGGCATGGCTGCTGCGGTGTTTATATGTACAGTGCTTGTGTGTGTCTGTGTTTATATGTGTGCGCGCACGTGCGTGCGTTTACGTGCTTACGGGTTTGTGTGTGTATATACGTGAGCATGTGTGCGTGCGTGAATATATTGTGTGTGCGCAAGCATGTGTACGTGTATACACGTGCGTGTGGGTGTGTGCTCGCATGTGTGCGTGTATATACGTGTGTGAGTGGGGTGTACGATAGTGTATGCGGGTGTGTGAGGTGGCACATGATGGGTGTATGCACACGTAGATGCTTGTGTGTGTGTTCACATGTGGTTGCGCGTGCATGCTTGTGTGTATATATACGTGTGGGGGAGGGTGCATGCGAGAATGTATATGGGTGTGTACGAGTGTGGGCGTGTGAGCTTGTGAGTGTGCGGGCGTATGGGGGTGCGTACATGTAGGTGCTTGTGTATGTGTTCATATGTGGTTGCTTATGCATGCGCACCACGTATATGGAGACGGAATTAAGTATTTGGGTGGGGGAGAATGCACAAGGCTGTGGGGGGTCAGACAACGCGTATGCTGGTAGTTGATGGGTGGTGACCCTGCTCTTGGATGTTGATGACGCTGTGCTTGGTGCAACCAGTGCAGGAGAGCAGCTGATGCTAAGGTGGTATGTCCGAATTGTCGGCGGCCAGTGGTTCAGAGTTCACTAGAAGGGCATACCTCTGATAACAGCAATAGAACAGTTCGTATTTCTTGTTGATGGATACTGTAAGACTTAGGCTACCAGAATCATGAATATTCACTTCAAATCCTTCTGAATTTCTACCCTTTCCTCCAGAATTCGCCCAGCTTCTTTCAGTTGTCCTTGTTTCCATTATAGTACAAGTTTCTATACACCCAAACCCCTATTCATGACCTCACTCTTACAGGTAATTTTCGGGTACAATTTCATTGTTTTCTTACTGCTACTTCATGTATTAATACATGCTTTTCTATCCCTAGCATTATACTTACTCATTTGACTGCATATTCAGTATCTTCTACTGCTAACTATGTCACCTTTTTTGCTCACTCGTTCGATGAATACTTCCACAGACATTAATTTCACTGACACACTTTGTTATGATAAAACCTCACTCAACCAGCTACAACTATACTCCAGATACCCGCCTCTACTCCTCACTCTTAGCTAGCACAACCACTTGGCAAACAATTCCTCGACTTTTCTCAGACCACCTACCAATTATCAATACAAATGATTAGACATCAATGATGAAAGTAAAAACACATTCAACATTTTTAAAAACGCGAAACAGAATCAAGTCCTTCAGAATCCCAAAACATCCCCACCACCGACAGAGATACAGCAGTACACGCATTTAAGAAAGTAATTATAGACACATCTAAAAACCATATTCCACAAGGCAACATAAATAAATATAACATACAGAAATTGCCAACCACATGAAAAATAGTGACAGCATCAAACACAAAACACCAAAACCATATACGACTGAAATAAACTCAACATCAAACAATTAAACAAGAAAATGAGAAAAAGGAGTAGACTACAAAATAAAAAAGAATCTGGTAAGCATTTCTATCCAACATAAACCATAAAACATACAGTAAAATGGTATATGTAGTAATTAACATCATCATTATTGTCACCAATAAAGTTAACACCATACATTATATCACAATAACAACCTCAAATAATGTACCCACGCTGCAAAACCAGGCGAACGCCCTTATCAGAAATTTCTCGAAAATCAGTCATCAAAGCGTCGCAAAAAAGACAAACAGAAAGACATAAATGCGCACCTTCCACTCAGACCATGATTTTAAATGCTTCCTCCCGCCAGTCACCACTTCAAGACAAATAAGGAAATCTAAAAAGTGAAAAGCACCAATACGAAACAAAATCACAAGACATGCAACTAAAACAACCGTGCTGCTCCCTCCAATATTTATAAGTTCTTGTATCAACATTATCAGGTTTCCAGAATTTAGATGCTGGACAAAATTACAACATTTCTGACTCACAATAAAAACCTAAACCAAGTAATACCATACAAGCTTATCACCCGATATGCGCATTCAAAAATACTAGAAAAGCTAAACCTTGACATCACTAACGTACACACTTCCCTCTCAAAATCACAGGTTCAGATCACTACACTCAACTACGACGCTACTCACAAACCTAACAGAAAATACATGACATCAATAACAACAACAACAAATTTACACATAACCTTCTACCTTCCATATTAACAAAGCTTTTGACTCCACCCTCCGTTATCCACTTAAGCAATAAAAATTTTGCATCACATTAATAAACATCACAAGACACTGGATAACGAAGGTAGGACTAGGATAGGCCATGATATATCTAATGCATCATTTGTACAAATAATGAATTAGATATATCATGGCTTATTCTAGTCCTGCCTTGACCTTCATCTCTCCACAGCAAATCACAATTAACAACAAAGTACACAAAAATGCTTACCACGCACGATAACATATTCACACATCACATCCGCAGACCAGTTCAACGAAACAAAAATACTAAAAATGGATAACTATTTGAACATTTGAGGAGTACATTTTATTGCCGCAGCAAGCTTCAAGCCCTATCTGTATCCGTCACCTCACGATACACCACTCACAACCATCCAGACAAATTTACAATACCTAGTGTACTATAAAACAGCCTAAACGATACCATCTCTTCCATTTAGTCCGGACAAGCAGAAGCTTCGATACAGTAGCCTCATTGTTGGATCCTAGCTGGCCTCCGCAGGCGACTGCGGAGGTCGTGTGGGAGACAGACTTGTGCAGGGTGATGAATTCCTTCCCAAAAGACGCATTCCGCTTTTTACTGAAGGTGCCCGATGAAGAACCAGCGAGGTGCTTAAGTGAAGCACGGAGTCTGGTCGGGTGGTAAAATGTAAGAGGACGAGTGCCTCATATTGAAAGGGCTTGTGGCCCATAAAAAGAAAAGTGTAAGAGGCAAGTGCCTCATTTCAAAGACATGATAAATTGAAATTGTAAAGTAAGAGGTTTATAGCCTCAAATTGTAAATTTATGTATAAATTTATAAAAGAACAATGATTTAGAGAAGCAGAGTTCGGCGGGCGGCTCCTGTCTTCTCCCATTAATACCATATTAATCATCATTCCTCTCATCTCATTAATGTGCTTGTCCAGCCCGTAGCTACTCTCTGTGTACTGCCTTTATGGCAAATTGAATGAAATAAAGTAGCCTCATTGTTCCAAAAATATTGAGTTGCAATGCACACCACTGACGATAAGCACAAAAAGAATATCAGCCAACGAGCCTACCTGAGTACCCCCACCGTGGCTACCAACAGAATCTGTCAACGTACAGAAATAGATTGGATAGTGGAGAGAGTGCAATAAATCTAGAATGGACCAATAACATGCTTAACAAGTGCGGTAAAATAAGATGCATGAGCTTGCCACCTAATATTACCGCCAAATCCAACCAAGGTATAATTGTTATCGCCAAAAGATTATACAAGATATAAAAACGAAGTTTATTTGGCAATAAAAGCAGACGAGTTAAGAGGAGACTCAATGAGACAAAGAGCTCACAGTAATGTCATGAACTACAACTTCAAGTCAGCTATATTCATTTAATTGCTTCTCGGAAGTATTGAAGTTTACTTGTCTATTCAGTGTTTGGAAAAAATATTGTACAATGAGGAGATAAATTACGATTTTGAAGGATTTGATTTATTTCCTCGTATACTGAAGCAGGCAGGTGAAGCACATGACATTAATCGGAACTTAGTAAGAAAATCCCGAGGCCGATCCTGGATATCAAATATTAGCACAAGAAGGGAAAAAAAATTGGATGAAATTCTCGTTGGTGACAACAAAGATAGAGAGCCTGATGATTCCCCCCACGCCCCGCAAAGCAAATTCACTGTTACACGAAAATCCCTTGATAGCGTTATTTCGTACCTTAGTTTGTCAACAGAAACTGATATATAGCAATATTGCCAGTATATTAGAGACTTAAGAAAACTCATTAAGGGAAGCAGCATCAGCAAGGTAACTAACTGAAATTTGACTCATCATCATCTTTCGACGCTGCTACAACCACTGAGCCTGCTGATGATATTGATGGCTCACATGCTGCTGACTCAGTTCCCCTCAGTAACCTCAGACATTTACGAAAGGGTGGCAAGTAGCAATGAACACTATACTTCTACTGATACAGATTGTCAAGTTGTCACCTCTACCTCTACTTCTACTCACCTCTGATTGATATAGGATCTGATCTTTGCAATATTTTCTGTAATTCTGTTACTATTTATCCTTTCAACGTCAAAGGTTATATATTTCCAATATTGTATACGTATACATTATTGACGCTAGCCATCGATAAATTAAGACAACTGGCTAAAAGTAAAATCTTTCCACTACATTATGTGTGTGTACGTGTGTGTGTGTGTGTGTGTGTGTGTGTGTGTGTGTGTGTGTGTGTGTGTATGTGTGTGTGTGTGTGTGTGTGTGTGTGTGTGATTGTGGATCCACATGGGAGGAACAACACTTTGTGTATTAGACATGGTGTAATAGTTCGATATAGAAAAAATATAGACCAGACTGAAATAAAACTATAGGTGATGGAATCGACTAAAATCTTAGACAGTAGTGTTTCAGTACGGCTACTACGACTGAAACTAGTAAAAAAGTAAAATTGCAATATATTGGGATAGCTAATTTTAATTCTTTGTTTTTCTTCGTAACCATTACTGATTGAGAATGGGCGATTAGCATCTGTAGATCACAGCTCCCTAACAGTTGAGTAATGTAATTGGTAGAAAATCAACCTCTGCATTCAATATAGGGCTGTCAGCGATGATACCCTATACAGGGATATTTTGGGCATCTATAAGAATGTGCTAATCAACACTTGATATGAGGAGAACAGTGCTGGTTCAAGCTATAAACTCAAAGGACATCTTAATTCGCCTCATCAGTGAATTATTTTCTCATAAAAAAAACTATATTCATTAATCGTTCTAGTATCTTGGTAGCTGTGAGTAGACTTTGCTTCAGTTAAGGGATCTAATAAGACCTAAGCATGTCATGAAACCAGACTCTTATGCCTTATGTCTCCATTAAATTTTTAGTCGATTGACACTTCGAGAGTTCTCTTCTTTGTTCCTTTTGAGATAAATTTTCGTTAACGCTAATGACTCTTCTCAATACGGTCATAATTTCAACTTGATTAAATGTTGTTTTTGGACCTCTCCTTTAAATATGGTAGCCTATACTTCAATAGTTCACTAATAGGCTTATTTTCTTGCAGCCCTACTTTTGCCAAAGGGAAAGCAAAGGACGGAATGTCCACCGTCGTCGCCGTAACCTTCGCAAACAACGGTATTTTTACCACTTCTCGCATTGAACGTGGCGGCAGCGTTTTAACAGTCAATCTCTGACCAAGAAAGCAGCAACACTAGGCACAATAACAGTAACATCCTCATAAACGTCATCAGCAACAAGAAGAATAACAGCGTGGACAACAACACGAACTAGTCTTCCCCCTAGTTAGAAATGCAGCCAAATCTTGCCCAAATACTCAGCCCTCTTAAAATAGCCAATAAAGAAGACGAGATTATTACAACTAGAAGGAGTATTTCTCATAACATGAGTTTAAAACTTGCACAAAGCGAGCTCTAAAACGCTTATAAAGGTGTCTACAGCGTCCGAAGTATTCATACAATCACAAAAGAATTACATTGACAAATAATCCAGAAACAAAAACTCGATTTTATAGGCAAAATAACAAAAGCACTAACAGTAATAATAACGAGAGAAACAGGAAGTGTTGTTGTTGCCCCCGTCACATGTCAGTTAAAAAATAAACTTTATAAACATGACGCAAATAGTGTAAAATATCTTAAATACAGTACAAACGGAATTATTATAACTCTACTGAATTAAAAATTCTATCACCACTCACGAATTCAGAAAATATTCTTAGGATCTATTTTAAAACGGGGGCCACATGTTTCATTAATGTTTTACGTAGTGCTTTTGGTACGGAAAGACTTTCAAACTTCGTATACTTATCTATTTTGTGTTATAGAACAGAAAAATATTTTTGTATTCGAATTTATTTCATGTAAAAAATTGTCTTATTTCGATAATTTCAACCAATCACTGACAAGTATTCAGTTGTTTACATTTACTCCTTTGGCTGATTAAGCGATGTAAAGCGTATTTAATTTCCATACCTTCGTTTTATTTGCTTTTTTCATTTTAAATTTGCTTTAACCCTAACCCTAACCCTAACCCTAACCCTAACCCTAACCCTAACCCTAACCCTAGGGTTAGGGTTAATTGTTTCAGAATCGTTTGTTTATGTAGTCGGCACTTAATGTATATCGGCTGAATGGACGTCAGTGATTGGTTGAAATTACAGAAATACGACAACTTTAACATGGAATAACTTATGGATTTCTTTTTTTTTAAAGAAGACTAAGAGAAAAAGATGTTTTATATGACACATTCTACCAGTGTTCCAAGTTTCAAAGTGTTTCGTTAATGAAAAATGTGGCCCCCGTTTTAAAAAAGATCCTATTCTTACAACTAGAACTCAGAACAGCCACCATCACACATGACACACAAATCAAAGCAGATACGCTCATTCCTAACAGCAGTTTATCGAAATGACAAGTTATCTTTTACTTGTTTCAGTCATTGAACTGCAGCTATGCTGAATATGTTAATCAAAGTATGCAGTATCGTAGATCCATTTCAACTGATTATACCAAACGGTTTCTCAGAGGATATTAATTAATGAAATAATGATTACCTCCGACCATCGTCAAGGTGGCCGGTATATAAAAAAATCGTCACGTCTCTATGTTACTAGAAGTGAGGAAATGTCACATCCAGTTTGCGGGTGCTGTGAAAAATGCGAAACGAAGCCGCAGGAGACGATTAAGAATTTGGATTCCACCAAGAGTTATGGCCCATTACTCGGGACTCATTTTTTGTTCTTACTTTTGTTTCTACTGCCAGTGTAATTTATTGTTATCTATTTATTAATGCGTCTTTAATTGTTTTTGTCAACTTTATCCTTTTACTAGAATTTGTTACTGATTTGTTACCGATTTGTTATTGTCTTATGTATTTCTTCATAGTACTGTCCTAACTTCTCGGGCCTTTCAGACAAATAAAAAATTGGTATCGTTATCGTCTTCATCGTCATCTTTATTATTATTTCAGGCACCAAGTGTGGAAGATCCTGCCTAGAAATACCAGCACGTTCGACTATTTCGTCAAAGTTGGTCGAAAGCATAAGGTGAGTTTCGACTGTCTTAACAGATACACACCCATTATTGTTTGACTCGTCACGTTTTCTGACGTCAGGGCTCAGCGACATCTGGGAAAGAGGTTAATAGTTACATAAGAGAATGTTTATTTATGATTTAACACTAAAATGTATGAGTCGATCTCTAAAACACGCAACATGCATAAAACATAATGTCATGTGGGTTTGGGCGTGATTTGAATGCAGCAAAGGAAACGATGCCTTCTTTGCATACTTTACCACAAAAATATATGACCTAGTTCTGCAAAGTTATAAAGTCCGTGACAAGAATGAAAATTTGTTCAAAAATATTTAAAAATTTGTTCAAACTAACACTGCCTATGTGTGGGCTAACCAGTTGAAAAAAAATCCACATCAGTTTTAAATGAATGAGGATCTTGAAACAATGGTACTTGATATGCAAATAACAAAACTCGACTAAATCTAAAAACTCAACATTAAAAAAAAATAATTATTGAAATTGGTCATTACTCATTTTGCCCCAGTTTAGACATTTTTGAAAATTATCAAATTAGACATTAGTGTGAGAAAAAATTGACTTGGAATCCAACAGAGAAAAGAATATTGATTGTTAAACACCAAAAATCATCCAGATATCTTATTAGCAACCTCAATTACAATCGAGTCAAAGTTGAGGAAAAATTTCTTGACAAAATAGTATCTGTCATCTATGTTTCAAACTCTCTCAACTTCAACAACAATGCTAACCCCAAGGATATTACAACATTACAAAGCTATGATGCAATACTTGCAATGTAATGGTTTCAAAAAAGTAGGGGGAAACAAGAAATTAAAGATTACTCATTTTGCTCCTTATTTTATTTTATTTTATTTTATTTTTGCAAGACTGTTGAAGTGTATCACAGGCAAGTGATTTGATCTGAGACCGTGTGTTGAAAGTAAACCAACTGAAGCATGGAAGACACTTTTTAACCATTCAAACATACACAATGTATAACTTCACTTAAACATTTATTATTGATTGTGCGGTGTCAGATTTTTCGTCATTCGAAACTGCGACCTGGTCACTGACAGCGTTGACCATTTGTTTCGTAGTTCTATCTCTAATGACGAAAATTTTGACACTAGATAACAAATAATACATATGTAAAACAAGTTAACAGTCTTAGTGTGTTTCTGGATGTCTTACTTGTGTCTGAACACAACAGGTGAAACCAGAACCATTAAACAGAAGCCCTTGAAAAATGTTAACGAGTCTACTTACCTAGGCAGCAAAATCATGTCCACTGAAAAAGATATTAAATCTCGCGTTACTAAGGCTTGGGCAGCTATAGACGGTCTTAGAACACCATGGAAGTCAACCCTACCAGATAATTTGAAGAGACAGTTTTTCAGGGCTGTTGTTGAATCTATGCTTGTATATGGATCTCCAGCTTGGATGCTCACTAAGAGACTCATGTGCATGCTGGACGGTGCCTACATCAGAATGTTACGTGCAGTGCTCAACATCTCTTGGAGGGAGCACCCAACAAAACAACGGCAATATGGGAATGTACCAACTTTTTCATCAACTACCCAAGAGCGGAGATTGAAGTTTGCGGCGACTGCTGGAGAAGTAAAGAACTTATGAGTAATGTGTTGCTGTAGACACCAAATCATGGAAGGTCAGGAGGGATGGAGAGAAGTAGTCTGTTTCTCTTCAGCACGAATTGTAAGGAAATCATAATTCTCAAAATTTTATACAAGTTGTTTACCCCTAGAGGCAAACGTGTATATGGTTCTGCTAATTACAACTTAATGGTAAAAATCAAATGTCTTGAAGAGATTTGATTTTTACCTATATATATATATATATATATATATATATATATATATATATATATATATATATATATATATATATTTGTGACTTCTACGCTACATCGGTGTCAAAGTGTCACTTTTCCGGCATTTTTCTCAATTTTCTCTGAGCGAAGCACAGAAATAGGAATAGCATTTAGAAATGTAATATCACGATGTACAAAATTATTTCAAGTTATTAAATGTAATGAAAATGTACAATTATATATTTACCAGCTGGATTTCTGGAAGTTTCCAACAGAATTTGACGACAGCTTTCATATACGGGTAAGCCCAGAACAAAGGCGAATCGTGAAAATTGCACTGGACGAAACCAAAACTCCGTTTGACATCCTCATTGATGACATAGACAAGTAAGGAATTCCGTAGGGATTATTTTTTTCACTTATATTGTTCTTAAAAAGATGAATCCTCCATAAAATGTTAACTGCTGATTTATTGTTGTTTATGATGCTGCAGTGGAAACAGTGAAAGAATATCACTAAATGTTGATGTAAAACTGCTTTAATTGCAAATAAAAACAGAAGTTTATGTCTGCAGTGCATGTCTCTATCCGTAACGTAAATCACAACCTTCTACAATCCTGTGCATTAGATTGCATTAAAATGCTCGAAAAACTGATCTTATAGACTCTAAACTAAAATTGTTTGGAAGTTTGAAATATAAATCGCCACCCTGTATATATATGTATATATGTATGTATGTATGTATGTATGTACGTATGTATGTATGCGTATGTGTATATATATATATATATATATATATATATATATATATATATATATAAATATATATGTATGTACACACACGCGCGCACACACACACACACACACACACACACACACACACACACACACATATATATATATATCAGGGCATATATAAGTACATATACATACACATAATATTCAAACGAGTGTGTGTGTACGTGCGCGCACGCGCGTCTTTGTGCGTGTTGTCTGTGTGTGCGTGCGCGTGCTATCAGAAACACAAGCATTTGAAAAATACTCGGTACAGCAGATAGAGTAGAAAAATGTTTATACAAAGCTGAAAATGACTAAGTCGTTTATTCAATTTTCGCGTTTCACAACCAAAAACAGTTACACGTGCTAACTATAAAAACAAACGACAAATACAGGCGTGGTTGCGGGATAAGTTTACTTCCCAGCCACATAGTTCCGGGTTTAGTCCCACTGCATGACAGTTTGGGCAAGTGTATTCTACTTATATGATCGAAACACGTCCGCTACTTTGAGCAGAATTCTTTAAAAAAAAAACAGATCCACTCTAGTTTACAGAATCTACAGTGGGGGGGGGGGGAATAAATATTCGTACGTGTCAAAATTCTCTATTTAATGAACATAAATGGGATATACCAATACTATATTTGCATACACATGCATAAACTAAGAATATGTCAAAGAAACTAATAAATTATAGTAACTAGTGGATTTATACACAATTATAAATATTTAGGGGTGAAAAAAGTATTCGTACAGAATAGATTTATGAGTTTTTATGCCACAAAATACCGTTAAAATAATATTTTTTTTACTAGAACTTTCTCGTTTGTTCCAATAATCTTATCAGTGGTCATTTTTAAGTGTCCAAACGCTATCTTCTTCATTCAGCACTGAGATAACATAAAGTATTGTCGTAATAATGGCGAAAAGTAAAGAACTCACAAATTCAGTGAAAAACTTAATTATTGAACAGTGGAAAGCAGGTAAAAGTTACAGGAAAATATCAGAGACCCTTTGTATTCCATTTTCTACCATATCTACATTTATTCAAAGATATAAAAAATTGGGAACTGTTGAAAACAGAATAAGATCAGGTGCACCACGCAAGATTTCCCCTAGATCTTTAAGAAAAATGAAGTGAAGAATCGAAAAAACGCAATGATCACCAGAAAGGAGTTGCAAGAAGATTTGTTAGCTTCAGGGACTAGAGTTACACTATGAATAATCAGCAATGAACTTCATAGGAATGAAATGAAGTCATGCTCTCCTAGAAAAACTCCACTGTTGACTAAAAGGCATAGAGATGCCCGTTTAAAATTTGTTTATGAACATAAAGATAAATCTGATACATTCTGGGAAAATGTTCTTTGGACAGACGAGTCGAAAATTGAATTGTTTGGACGAAATTCGCGTAGCCATGTTTGGAGGAAAGATGGTACCGCCTATTCGCCGAAAAACACAATTCCTACTGTAAAGTTTGGAGGTGGCAATATCATTGTGTAGGGGTGTTTCTCTGCAAATGGCACTGGCAATTTACATGTGATAGATGGTAGAATGAATGCAGAGATGTATCAAAATATTTTGAACAATAATTTATGGGACTCTGTAGAAAAGCTCCAGCTTTGTGAAGAGTGGGTTTTACAACAGGATAACGACCCTAAGCACACGGCGAAGTCTACCAAAAATGGATTGTCAATCACAATATAAAATTATTAAAATGGCCAAGCCAGTCACCTGACTTGAACCCCATTGAAAATTTGTGGCATTATTTGAAAATTAAAATTCATTCAAGAGCCCCAATGTGCATTCGAGATTTGAAGAAAATTTGTCAAGAAGAATGGGAAAAATTCCTAAAGAAACATGCTAGTCATTGATTAAGAACTACAAGAAGAGATTGGTTGAAGTGGATCTGAATAATGGTTATGCTACGAAGTATTAAATCAGAATTATCAGTTATTTATGTTCTGTACGAATACTTTTTTCACCCCTAAATATTTATATTTGTATATAAATTCATTAGTTACTATAATTTATTAGTTTCTTTTGCATATTCTTAGTTTATGTATGTGTATGCAAACATAGTATTGGTATATCCCATTTATGTTCATTAGAAATTAAATAAAGAAAGAATTTTGACATGTACGAATATTTATCCCCCCCCCCCTCTGTATATTGCCCCCAAACTTTGACCATCTGAACTTATTGCTTGTTTAATTTTTTAAATCTTGAACCCAACTTGCCCCTAAAGTTTTTGTCTATTAATTGTTTAGGTAATTCCAGGTGACCAATGCTGTTCAGCTCATTATATTACATTTAAGAAACCCTGAATGAATTTTGAGACAAGAAATACATACGTAATACTGACATTCACTTCACACAAGCTTTTTATCATGGAAGCTTTCGTTACTTTAAACAGGTTAAAAACAATTCATTGTTACAGTCTAATTATTGTTTTAAAAATAATTGAATATCCAGGAAAGATTATTTTAAATTATTTTAAAAAACGAAAAAGATCATTAAGAAGGAAAAGTATATTCTTAAACATCAAGGTAATGCATCAGATAAAATTTTCCGAAAACAAGTAAATGCCACAATGACACTATACTATCTTTAAAAATGGACAACGATGGATGTGCTTATTAGGTTCCCGGTAGATAGGAAAAAATGGCTGCATGGTTATGCCTGGAATGCTTTTGATTATAGGTATCAAGGCTGACAAAGAGTTAACCGACAGATGCAGCAATAGTCACAACAATAATAACAACCTCCAGTAACACTTATAACTAAATATAGCAGCTTTGCTGCTAAAAAAATAAAATTTATTTTAAAGAGGTCAAAAAGAACATTATATTTTTTTAATATAAACAACATCTTTCTTCTCCATTGCAATATGACACTTTGAGTCACGACATTTGGGTGTTGTGTTAGCTTTTTACATCTGCTTTACACAGATAAATTTTCCTGGGTGCATGTAGTGCGTCTGTACCGTGTGTTGGCAACTTGTTTGCAGAGCGGGGGTTGTTATGTGTGTGTGGCGGGGAGCAGTATATGAAGGATGGAAATGTCGTGTGGGTGCTGCGTTTACCGGGTGTTGTTGATTGTCTATTTTGTGTATTGGTTGTATCTGTGATATGAACAGAATGTGGATGGATAGTGGTGGGGGTTCTGTGTGTATTTGTGTGTGCGCGTGCGTGTGCGCGTGCGTGTGCGCGTGCGTGTGCGCGTGTGTGGAGGTTGTATACGTAGCGTGTACAGTAATCCCTCGCCAAATCGCGGTTCACCTATCGTGGTTTATTATTTAAGCTTACATCGATTCCTCCGTGGTGTTGTTTTGCATTTATAATAAAATAAATATGTACAAATTATAAAAGTAATTTTTAAAAAATAGATATACAGTACTGTTTCTCCTTCGCAGATTTTCACCTATCGCAGGGTTTTTGGAACGTAACACCCGCAATAGTCGAGGGATTATTGTATATTAGTTTGTATGTGAGCTATGTACGCAAAATGTATGATGTATGGACGATAGCTCTAGCTGTTCTTGTAATCAAGCATTCCTGTAACACGGAGGATGTCTGTCGAACGATGAAGTGCGGCCTACAGATGCATTTTCTTACTTATATTATACCTCTAGTTGATAACAATAATCTCCACTCCGACATGCAGAGATGAAAGACATGGAGTGCAGTGTAAGAGTTTGGAGACACTACATCGGCTCCTCTCTACATTCTACTTCTGTGCAAATGCAGCGAAGTCGAAAGAGGTTTCGTCTAGTGTTTGACTATTGCTATTTCTCCGCACCTTTTGTTGGCAGTATTCATTCCAGTCAAGTTATTACATGTTGAAATGTACTGTTGTGTGCATGTGATCCCTATGCTAGTCCTGGGATATAGTATTTTTAGAATGCTTTCGTATACGAACCTGGGTGCTTTGAGGTGACTTTCATGTAGTGATTAGGATTTCATGTACAGGTCGTTTTTTGTTATCATTGTTTTTGTTTTGTTGCTTAAAAGATGTGTGCAATCAGTTGTGATGCGTTTCTCGCTTTTGTGCATATATTCTATGTAGTTTATTGTTGTTTGTTGCGGAGAGATTGAGAAAGCTAGAACTGCATAGTTCAAGATGCACTAAAGGTATTATAGTTTGTACACCAGCTTTATTGTTTGTTTGCCTTTTTTGTTTCTTTTTTGTTTTTCTTGACTAAATGTAATACTCGCGATCCTCTGCATATGAAGATGTTCGTACACTTTGGAGAGGTGTAGGATGTTCATGTAAGGTAGAGTTTGAAGCAGGTAGTTAAGAGGACAGATCCACATTGTACTCCATCCGGGAAACTGCACGTTCTAGAAGTGTTATTAATGTACACTACATTGGATACATGACGGGCAGTTTGCCAGTGAATATTTTGTGCTAAGGTTCTAACGAATATTTTTTAGCATGAGTGGATAGAGAGGGACAGAGTCGAAAGTTTGCTGTTCTCGGTGGTAGTTAGAATGGTGTGTGGAAGGGGTTTTTTTTTATTATGATGATTATCCTTTATTTATCCATCATGTATTTTCAGTATAAGATTTGTGAGTAATGTAGTGGTTGTGTATACCGGTCGGAGTCCGTCTTGTGATTAACAGATAGAAGGATATGTAGGGTAGATGGGGAAGGGGGACACGCAGAGTCTTATATAAAGGTTACGTAGCATTCAATGTGTGTAAAATGTCATGATATGTTAAGTGTATCATGTCTTAGGATATTTAATGTGTAAAGTGGGCCTTTTTAAAATTTATGTTTTGTGTTTGGTGTATTTGATATATGTGTGCACGGTGAATAAAAGGTGTGTGGTAAATGTGTGTGTGTATGTATATTTATATTTACGTATAGGCATGGCTGTGTGGTAGGAAGTTTGCTTCCCAACCACATGGTTCAGGATTCAGTGCCGCTTCGTGACACCTTGGCCAGGTGTCTTCTACTATAGCCTCCGGTCGACCAATGTCTAGTAAATAGATTCGGTTTGCAGAACCTGAAAGATGCTCATCGTATGTGTGTGTGTGTGTGTGTGTGTGTGTGTGTGTGTGTGTGTGTGTGTGTGTGTGTGTGTGTGTGTGCGTGTTTCCCCACCGCTTAATAACTGGTGCTGGTGTGTTTATGTCCCTGTAGCTTTGCAGTTCGGCAAAAAAAAAACCCATAGAATAAGTACCAGGTTTTTAAAAAATAAGTACTAGGGGAGATTCGTTCAACTGAAATTCTTCAAGGTAGTTCCCCAGCGTAGTCGCAATCTAATGACTGAACCAAGTAAACGATAAAAGATATATACGAAGTGGTATCAAAAGTTTACTGGACTAGTTCTGTTGCGCACCAGAAGATGGCAACACACGGTTGCGTGCGCAGTGAGAGCTGGCAGTGACCTTCATAAGGCTGATGCCAAGTGACATCGCTGTGTTTACTTCGCAAGTTGTGAAATTTGTGTTTTTGTGATCACGTGTATGCTGTAGCCTGCGATTTTTGTCATGGACAGGAAGTTGGAACAAAGAGCCAACGTGAGATTTAAACTTGGGAAGTTTGCAACAAAGGCATGGAGCATGTTTCGGTAAGCTTACAGCAACGAGGCAATGGGTCATACGCAATGTTTCGAATGGCGCTTCAAAAGCGGAAGAAATCCCTGGAAGACAATGAGCGATCTGGAAGACCTGCCACAAGTTTCACCCCTGGAAGTGTGGAGAAAATTCATCAGTTAGTGCATGAGGATGGCCGGAGGACAATCAACGACATTGCTGATGTTGTTGGTCTGTCGTATGGGTCCGCGCAAGCAATCCTAACGTCTGCGAAGAATTGGATTCTTCACGACGACAATGCACCCTGTCACCCAGCTTTCCTCACTCGTGTTTCTCGCCAAAACCATGGTATCGCTTTCACACCCACCCTATTTGCCAGATTTAGCACCTGCAGACTTCCATCTCTTCCCCAAGATAAAAATGCAGCTCAATGGTTGCCGTTTAAACACCGTTGTCGAGATCCACAGCGAATATCAGAAGATAGTTGACTCGCTTACGAAAAACGACTTCGAGACTGGATTCTAAAAGTGGCAGGAACGCTGGGATCGGTGTATTGCTGGGCAATGTGACTATGTTTCGAAGGAGGTGATGTTAAAACTTAGGTGAATAAGTTATTTTTTATTTAGCATAACTAGTCCAGGAACCTTTTGATACCACCTCGTATGCATTTTGTGTATATGTAAAATGTGTCTATGTAAGTTGTATGCAGTGTGAACATTTAAAGTGGAGAGTGAATAACATCTGTATGTCGTAAAATGGTCACAAATCTCGTCTTCTGATAGTATCCAGACTATAACAAATATTATGGCACATACATAATATATGCTGTGTATATGTATGCCGGCGCCATTAACTTTGCTTTGGCCTGCAACTTATAAATTAATATAGCCATGGCATACTTGTGTAGCAATTTAATTATGTGATTATTTGTTAAAATTGTTTTAAAGTTCCTTAAACTTCAGAACTTCGTTTATAATAATTATAACATTGCGTTATGGGGTTCTTTTGATGAATTCCAGGTTAATCAACGAAGATGAAGAACAGGAACATACGAGAGCAAAACGTGGAGCCAGTCGTTTCCGGCTTCATAGCTACCATTCAACACAACAGGTTGGTTATATTTTCTTTTATTTTTTTATCAATGCACTGGAGAATATATGAGGTACAGGCTTCTTTTCCTGTTTTAACTTATGGTTAGTGTGTATAATTATTAGTAAAGCTGTTGATTTGTATAGTTAAACCTACATCTGGTTCTGTCAAAATCTATAACAGGAATAGTGTACGTAAACTCTCTCAGATAACGCGCAATATTGTAAGTAAAGAGCGTAAGTAGAAAAGAGCGAAAAATATGGCTAGGGCTTATTGAAGCTAAAATATTGATTTTCAGCATAAATGCAGGGCCTCAAATTTTGGAGACAGATTTAGTGGAAAATGGACCTAATAAATGCTTGGTATTTATATTATAGACGCCCAGAAGGATAAAAGGCAAAGTTAGCCCTGGCCTGGAGGAATTCAAACTAGGACTTTAAATAGATGTATTTCTCATATCTGCATTTTTGTAGCTTTTGTTATCCTTTTCTATAGTAAAATAGTGGAGGCGCAATGGCCCAGTGGTTAGGGCAGCGGACACGCGGTCGTAGAATCGCGGTTTCGATTCCAGACCGGGCGTTGTGAGTGTTTATTGAGCAAAAACACCTAAAAGCTCCACGAGGCTCCGGAAGTGGGTGGTGGCGAACCCTGCTTTCTTTCACCACAACTTTCTCTCACTCTTTCTTCCTGCTTCTGGTTGTACCTGTATTTCGAAGGGCCAGCCTTGTCACACTCTGTGTCACACTGAATATCCCCGAGAACTACGTTAAGGGTACACGTGTCTGTGGAGTGCTTAGCCACTTGCACGTTAATTTCACGAGCAAGCTGTTCCGTTCATCGGATCAACTGGGACCCTCATCGTCGTAACCGACGGAGTGCCAAGTAAAATAATTATTAAAATAAACTAGTCCATTGTGTTGGAAGCAGAGAATTCATGTATACTTTTCTTTATCCCGTGAATCTTTTAAAGGGCATAGATTGCTTCGATTGCATGGTGCTTCCAATATAAATCTCCCTAGAATAGGATGAAGGTTCTTTGGAAGACAACATTCTTAGATTATTTTATACCTATTTCTGATGGTTGTTTTAACGGAGCAATGGAGAGAATAAAATGCTCAGCTTAGAAACAATGAAATATCTGTACAGGATTTGAATCCACAACTTATAAGCAGGTAGTTCGATACTTCATCTATTTGGTTACCTTGTCTCTAGCATAGGTGCTACAGCAATATTGTACTATCACTTAATTCAACACAACTACATCATAAAATATCATAAATATTTAAATATTTTTACACATATCGAATTCAATTTGATATAACAGTCGATATTCTGTATAGTGTATCTCTGCAAGTACGCTGAAAGATTTATTGTCAATTTTGTAAAGTATCCTTCGAACAGAATACCAATATATTCAGTCAAGAAAAGACGAGAGAACAGTTACAAAATGAATGATGAATTAGTTTATGTTAAAAAGGCAATACTGTGGTTTATGCTCTTATCATTTTGTCTTATAGTTTTGTTACTTTCACAGCAAAAAGAGAAATGTTTTAACCGATACTAAACCACAAATTTATAGAAGAGTATATTTGATTGAATTAACTTTCACTTTTCATCTTAGAATTAATAGCGAAATCTATCCCGTTTGGATCTGAAATTTAAGTGTCGAATCACGAAAGGAAATACTAATATTTTCCCTATTTCTCAAACACTACTCTCCTGTAAAGAAGTAAAATATTTAGACTTATTTTTAACATATACTGCTGTAGTAAATTTTCCTCTGAAAGTAAGGCTGTTATCTCTGTACTTAGCATCGCATATTAAAATATATTATTAGAGCCAGAACTGAGAGCTTACTATGAAGTAATATCTTCCATAAAATTCCTACCCGTTTCACTGGACATCCATATCAGCCTTTACGAACGATAGTGTGTGTGTGTGTGTGTGTTTATAATACAACACATCTAAAAACACTATATATAGATGCCCACCTGAAGCAAAGATATAATGAAACATTACCGTATTTGCCGACGCCGGAGATGCTCCAGCCTGGATGACGCATCCCAATTTCTTTAAAGTTTTGGTAAAAATTATGTATATATATATATATATATATATGTATATATATATATATATATGTATATATATATATATATATATATATATATATATATATATATAAACAAGGTTTCAGTACTTTCAAATACCTTTCCAAGATGTTTCCTTGATAGCTTATTGATATATAGATCCTTTTGATCTCTTATAGTCTGCATTTATTCCTTTACTTCTGTAGACAGACACACTGTAAGACTAACATAGATACTCCTCTTATGAAGTTAATTGTGTGTTCTAAAAGATTTTAACTTTCGTCCTATAGAATGTACGATAAATCTTTCAGACTTATTACGGGAATTTAATAGCGCTTTTCTTTCTGAAAAATACGATGAATTCAAAAGTATTCAAAAAAATAATCCCTGGTATTCACCAATTTAAGGAGATCCTGACAACATGAAAGCTTTCTTCGTTGACTCATCAGATAATTTCCTGCGCTAGAATTCACATTTGATTGTTTTTCCGTATGCAAGTTAGTTGCCGTTAGGTATATATCAGGTTTGAATATTAATATAGAAAACTGAGATAAGATCTGCATGTGATGTACAGGTGGATCAATGTACATGTACCTACATATGATAATGCTATTGACAGGATTTATGAGATGAATTTTAAAAGGTGTTACATTGATATGTAACATTTCTAGTGATAACTATTTTGATCACTTCTTTCGTAGTAAGTAGCAGGTCTATAGGGACTAGTATCAATTATAGAGGAATAAGTTTCAATAACGTTTAAGGTTGTATCTGAAAGGGTTAATGGCGTTAATTTCAATAATATTTTTGTTAATATAGAATAGGTCTGGTGAAACGAATATAAAAAGTGTTATCAAATATTATAGGATCAATTGCATGAATTTATTGCAAGGAATACAAGAAACGAAATTTGAAAATCGTGGTTATGGTAATGACGATGATGATGATTGTAAATGTTAAATCAAAATTATTCAACCGCAGACAGGATGAATGATGGTTGTGAAAATAGTGATGATTAAGTTACAGATTGTGCAAACTTTCGTTTAATGTCCTTGACTTAAAACGTTATTTACATTATTTCAACTGCACTTTGCATACAGAAAAGCAAACACAGTAAAACTTGAGACTGACAGCAACCAGTTTACAGATGATAGTTTTCAATATCCTATATTTAAGGCCATAATGTTAGCAAAAAGATAGCCTTCCAGTGTTTGGCTTCGTTCCTTGATATATTAAAATCCTGCCGGATCTAATATTACTATTCATCCTTTTGGGCTCTTTAATATAAATACTAGCAATATGCAGGTCGAGGATCATTCTGTCCCGTACAAATGTTAGTATATTGTACATAATAAATCAATATTTTGTTCCATTTAATAAACTGAGATTATTTTGAGGGTGTTGGTTGATAATCCAGACAAGCGAAGGCTGTTGGAAAAGGGTGAGGCAAGAAATCGCTATATTCTATCTCACTTGTCCTCCAAAGTATTTGGCTGTTGTGCCAAATAATAAATAAATCAATGTTTAGTTTAACATGTAACGTAAGCGGTACATTGTCGTCAAACCGGAATTGCAGGTCGATTTCAACGTACAGTTCAAATAGTACTGAGGTCAATTCTGCTGTCCATCCTTTCGGGGATTGATAAAGTGTCAAGTGCGAGGCTCGATGGAATCGACTAACACAACTTCGCTCTAAATGGCTAACTTTGTGTCTAAATCAGGAATTATTATTGTTTGATATGTTTTGTGTTTTCTTCTTTCAGATCTACACATTCCTGGAATCTGTGTGCTCTAAGTCTAAGTACCATTGTCACCTCTTCAACATTGGCCGTTCGTCAGAAGGGCGAGACATCAAAATGCTACGCGTAAGTTGTTACACCACTAATAAGTGACCACTATAAACACCTATGTACAAGTCAATGAGAGAGCCACAACATGATTTCTCAATCTGCTAAAAATAAAGTGTATAATATATAATTTAGTTATTACATATATATATATATATATATATATATATATATATATATATATATATATATATATATATATATATGGATTTAGTTTTCGTAATGAGATTAAAAAAAACCAAGGCTGTGTGCATAATAGAACATTTATAAATAAAAGGTCTTACACCTGTTTCCAGGATTTTTATTATATCCCTTCATCGGAGACGATGTGAGAGAATGGTTAAGCAATAGGGATATAATAAATATCCTGGAAACAGCTGTAAGACCTTTTATTTATAAATGTTCTATAATGCACACACCCTTGGTTTCTTTTTATCTCATTACGAAAACTAAATCCTTATATTCACACACTGATATATGACCTACGTTGGACCCCTTATTCGCATAATCCCCGAACCTGGAGCTTAACTATGGTCTATCCATAGCACTTACTCAGCATTACCTGAAACCTCTGGGTCTAATTGACACCACTATCGCTCATAACCTCCATATATATTTATATATATATATATATAATTATGTGTATTTCTTCTATCTTAATGAATAAAAATTCTTCTGATAGAATAAATGGGTTAATAGAAACCAATGTAGCAAAGAACACAAAATAACTGTGGTTAGCTCCTGTTTTTAAGGCAGGAACTCCTTGAAATTTTGGGTATTTGAGTATATTTAAGAATTTAAGGATTGGAGAAAACGCATGTTATAATTGCATACTTTATTCCTACATATGTTTCAAAGGATTACACCCTGTGTGATCCATAGGGATCTTTGATATTAAAATTGTAACCTTCTCAACAGGGAAAGCATGGGAATCATCTTAAACGTAAGACATTATGACCGATTATGAAAACAATAGATGGATAAGGTTATGACTTGATTCATTTGAAAAAAACCGTTAGAGAATTGGACGCTGCCGGATAGTGGGTTGGACAACACATACCAATCAATGTGTAAGAGCGTACATGCATACATAAATACACATACACAAACACACACATATACATGCATACTGATACACACACACACACATATACATATATATATGCGCATATACACATACATACACATGTGCACCCGTATATACATATGTATACATATATATACATACACACACACACACACACACACACATATACATATACATACACAGCTATATATATACACACACTCAGTCATAACCTTATCCATCTATTGTTTTCATAATCGGTCATAATGTCTTACGTCTAAGATGATTCCCATGCTTTCCCTGATGAGAAGGTTACAATTTTAATATCAAAGATCCCTATGGATCACACAGGTTGTAATCCTTTGAAACATATGTAGGAATAAAGTATGCAATTATAACATGCGTTTTCTCCAATCCTTAAATTCTTATATATATATATATATATATATATATATATATATATATATATATATATATATATATATATATATATATATATATATATACAATTTGAAAATCTTACACGACTAGGTGAAAAGCGCTTTATTTAATATGTGACATTAATAAAAATCTGTAAATGTACAAACATCCAGATTTCTGAGTACCTTAATTTTACATATATATATATATATATATATATATATATATATATATATATATATATATATATATATATAAAATACAGAATGGGACAAGAACGCAAAACATCCAAACAGTTAGGTGATACAAGAAAGACACAAGACATACAGATGGACGATACAAAGAAAACACGGACAGGTCATTCGGAGTTTTCTCTCTTCAGTCGAGATCCAGATTATCCTTGCAATTTCGGCTGGTTATTCTCAATATTGCTCCAATCTGGCCAGCCCCAAGGAAAAACTAAGCCAAGAGCATTAGATTCTTTGGAAGAAAGCAGCGAATGTATACAAAAACAAGGACAGAAAAAAAAATGAACTGTTTTGTGCTTTTCTTGTATCACCTAACTGTCTGGATGTTTTGCGTTTTTGTCCCATTCTGTATTATTTATTTATATATATATATATATATAGCGGCGTACGTACATCTGTCTCATATATATGTTGCATAGATAACACATATGTAATGCAAAAACTCCCTTCAGACATGCGACAGTCAATAAAATAGAGATATTAATTTATTATTTTATTCTTTCTGTGCAACCCAGAACCAAATGATATAAACAATATATTTCGTCTGTAGCATGCCCTTTCTGTAAGAGGGAGATTCAAAATATCTAATTGAATTCACTTCAATATGTATTTCTATATTTCTTGCAAATGTGCTGCATTCTGCCTTTCCAAGAAATTAACGTATTCTTGACATACGATACCGAACGTTTCAGTTTACAATAATAGGAAGTTCATTCATATTTGTCAATAATTTTTCTTGGAATTAACATTCTGAACAGCTCCTCTTTTGCTATTCAGCTTTGAGTCAAATGAATCATTGATGAAAAGCATATCAGTTATTGTAAATGGCACAGAAAGTACCATAGTCAGGGAGGGTTATCTGTGGTGTGGTATTTGCTTGTTGAAAAATATTACAAATGTTCATACAATTTGTGTGGCAGATAAGATAAATATATAGAGTTGTTAGAGCAAATAAAGGATTAAGTTGTGCATAAAGTCTCTCACAGCTGTTTCTAGAATAGCTGTGCATATAGTGCATATCTTAATGAGCAAAGACTTCCATATAAACGCCAACTATTTTGTCGTCAGGGAGGAAGAATTAAGGAATATCCTTAATAAAGGATATTAGTAGTTACCAGTTACATTGTTGAATGGAGAGTGAAGACAGAATAGTTGGCTTTCATACAGAATTTTTTGCTGAATGAGATATGCACCATATGCACAGCTGTTCTAGAAACACCTGTAAGATATGTTATGCACAACTTCTTAATCCCTTATTTACTTTAACAACTCCGTAATTATGTCTGTGTTATGAATTTCATGATCTAAAGTGATATCACGTGTTTTGCCTGTTCATTCTTTCCTTCTAATATACGAGGGGTGTTCATAGCCACAGGAGATATATATACAAGTAGAATAGTTAGTGGGCTGTTATGTAGATTAATGTGTGTGTGTGTGTGTGTGTGTGTGTGTGTGTGTGTGCGTGTATGTGTATATATGTATATGTATATACGTATATGTATATGTATATACGTATATGTCTGCGTATATGTATATGTATATGTATATGCATATGCATGTAGGTAAATGGATATGAATGTAAACAGATAGACATACAGATAAATAAGCACATAGGTAATATGAACAGACAATCATACATACGCACACACGCACACACACACATATATACGACGGGCTTCTTTCCTTTTCTGTCTACCAAATCCACTCACAAGGCTTTGGTCGGCTTGAGGCTATAGTAGAAGACACTTAACCAAGGTGCCATGCAGTGGGACCGAACCCAGGGCCATGTAGTTGGATAGCAAGCTTCTTACCACACACAATATATATATATATATATATATATATATATATATATATATATATATATATATATATATATATATATATATATATATATATATATATATATATATATATATATATTTATATATATATATATATATAAGATGAATACCTCCAATTATTTTATAAACAACGTGTATAAACAAAGTAACTTAATATCGTTGTATTTCTTAATTAAACCGCTAATTGCCTAGTGGGCGGGAGACAAAACATTTCAGGCCTCGATAACATAATTACAATCTTTACTTCATAAAAGGAAGTTTGCAAAGCACGCACAAGAACACGAATACATATATACATACATACATACATACATACATACATGCAGTCAGACAGGCAGACAGACCGACGGACGAACGGACAGACAGATTTAGATGTTTGGGGCACCATTTTTAAGTCTAGTGACTGTTCAGTCTTCTGAAACTCTAAACTTCCAAGTTATGGAGATGTAAATCAACATCACTTATCAAGCAATGAGACACAGACACACACAGGTATACATACAACAACACACACAAACACGCGCGTGTGTGATGTGATGTGGTGGATTCTCTTGTCGTGAACGATAAATGAGGATTAAGTAAAATAAAGCATTGATCATCTTCTATGGATACGAATGTGCCTTTTAAGGCCTACTGGTGCTTGTGGATTATTTGCTATATGTTTTCTTGAGTGGACGGCTAGGCCTGCTTTGCTTCGTGCCACAAAACCACAATGACAGATAAGGTTTCCATTTAGAGGAGCTGCGTTTTGCCAGTATGCCGTAATGCTTGCACGAAGTTGGTCTCGATGCTCAAATTTTTGAACTGAGGAGAAGCAGGACAGGCACCAGGTCCTGCGTTTTGATGCTTTGTTTTCCCAGGAAGAAAAGGGAATGTTGCATCATTTCAGATTGTCTTTTAGTTTGTCTTTGAAGCACAAAAGAGTGGCCTGCCAACTGACCTTCCTGTTGGGAATTGGCCAAAGAGAAGTTGCTTCGGAATTCTATATCACTCATACGTGAGAGATGACCAGACCATCTAAGCTGTATTTTGATGAGGATGGCTTCAATACTTGATATTGCATTTTGTTAATACCTTACTGTTATGAATGGTCACTCGGTTTTATGTTGGAGATAGTACGCAAGCATCGCATATGAAAAGCGTCAATCTGATTGATGTGCCTTCGGTACAAAGTCCAAGACGCAGCACCATTGAGCAATGTCTTCAAGACCACCGAATTATATACATTAACTTTCACCTTCAACGATACCTCGTGGCTGTTCTATAGCCTGTGATAAAGCTTACTGAAAGTGGAGCTAGCCTTCCCGATTCTGGACTCGATTTCTTTATACATCTTCGCATCGTTGGACATAATGGAACCAAGATAAATGAAATAGAAAACAGTTTTTTATTGCTTTCCCATCAACATATACCGTAAGGGCAACAGCGGAAAGATGGTTACAAATGGGCTGATGGACAAGCTCAGTTTTCTTGATGCTGATGGTCAGACCAAAAGCCTTATATATACCAAATTCACTTACATACATTGATCGACTGATCAGCCTAGGGTTATAGTAGAAAACACTTGCCAACGGTGGTCCGCGGTGGGATTGAATCTGAAACCACGTAACTGCAAAGAGAATTTCTTAAACGTACAGCCACATTTATTTGTTTGTTTGTGTGTGTGTGTGTGTGTGTGTGTGTGTGTGTGTGTGTGTGTGTGTGTGTGTGTGTGTGTGCGCGTGCGTGTGTGTGTGTGTGTGTGTGTGTGTGTGTAAAACGTCTATTCATTCTTAATATTTTCTGACAGCTTTAAACGTGAATGTCTGATGGATGTTGTTTTTGGTCCCCGAGGAACACCTCCCTTTAGACGATGTGTTTTCAGAACACGCGTGATTCACCGGTGTAAGGAACTTTGAGGCACCAGTGAATCATGTTTCTTTTAAATTCACATCGTTTAAAGGGAGATGATTCATTCCCTGTCACCAGACTGGATTAAAAAAACCTTGTCTTTATTGTCTTCAAACGCTTCCCACAGATTAAAGCAAACTTTCGCCCTTTTCTTCTCTAAATCGAGTGTCCACTGCCGAAGTGTCCTCTTTGCTCATACTTTCCGATACCCAGTGTCTTCCACCATATTCTTTTTATGAATTGTGATCACAATTCAGTTGTGCAATAAGCTCACGGATTACAATTTATTTGTCTCCGCAAATCAATTCTTCTACACCCTTGCAATTCCTGTCAGTGATCGCAGTAAATGGATTCCCACTGACTGATTCGTCTTCAATGCTGGGTTCCCCTTCTTTAAACTTAATCCGCCTGTACATAGTGTCAGTGGTTTCATCTCCGTAAGCAATATATAGCCTTCTATGGATATCGGACAAGTTGCATCCCTCATTCACCAAGAACTCAATAACACGTTACTTCGGTTTGGAACCCATCATTTATCTTGAATGAAGAACAAGAAGAAGGGTTACTCTAAAGAACACTCTAAAGTCACGTAACAGTCAAAAGAGCGCTAACACCACTCTCCGGTCAACCATGTCTGACGATTGTTTATTCATGCTTTTTGATTAGAAAAACATGATCTCACATGAAACCGCTTCGTAACTTTGCTTAACCGAACGTGGTTCGTAATTTATAAACTTGGAATTGTGTGTGTGTTTATGTGTGTGTGTGTGTGTGTGTGTGTGTGTGTGTGTGTGTGTGTGCGTGCATGTGCGTGTGAGTGTATGTGTGTGAGAGAGAGGGGATAGGTAATGAGCAAAAGCAAGAAAAATGCACAAAGAGAGGGACAAGTTTTAACAAAGGTGTGATTAGTATAACGCTTGAAAGAAAGGAAAAAGGTTTTGGGGTTTTATATATATATATATATATATATATATATATATATATATATGTATGTGCATTCATAAAATTCATAGAGGCATTGAGGGAACTCTTGTCTGATGTGTGTGTGTATATGGGAGAGAAACGTGGAGAAAGAAATAGAGTGAGTGGACGACCACCCATTAATCAATGCCAACTCTTGTGATTTCCGTTATAATCTCGGGAAGGTGATCCAACCCAGCTGTTAGATTAAAGAAACATCCTCCCACTGCCATCCTCCTTGTTAGAACTTCATTTCCGATGCAATATAGCATAATTCATGATTTATTAACATTTCCTGTTTCTGGTGTTGTGTTACGTTGCAAATGGCGTAAGTCCAGTTGCTTGTTAAACCCACAACATCCATCATTTACAAATCTCCAAACGACTTATTTCTATTGTTTTGAGCTTGTTTTTAATCAATTGTATGTTTTGTAACCATTTGTTTGCCTTTTGACTTGAAGGCCACCCACTTCGAAAAGTTTAATTGGTAGGGTCAGGAGTTCCTTTGAGCTTTTCTAGTTATTGTATTTGCTCACTATTATACGGCCTATCACTTTCATTTACTTTTTAACTAATGAGGCTTGGCCCTATTTTCTGAACACTGCAAAGCATATATTTACTTTCTGCTATTTAACTTGTCTCTTAGAATAAAATATATTTGTGTTCTGGTGGGCGCGCTTATCTGGAGGGGAATGTGCATGCGCCTATGTATGTATGTATGTATGTATGTATGTATGTATGTATGTATGTATGTATGTATGTGTGTGTATGGGTGTATGTATATATGCATGTATGCATGTATGCATGCGTGCATGTGTGTATGTGTGTATTTGTGTGTGTGTGTGTGTGTGTGTGTGTGTGTGTGTGTGTGTGTGTGTGTGTGTGTGTGTGTGTGTGCGTGCGTGTGTGTGTGTGTGTGTGTTTAAAGGCGCATGGCCTAGGGGTTCGAGCGTTGCACTTACGATTGCAAGATCGTGGTGTCGATTCCCAGACTGGCAGTGCTTTGAGTTCTTGAGCAAAACATTTCCTTTTACGTTGCTTCTGTCAACTCAGCTGCAAATGAGTAACATTCTGACAGACGGGCGTTCCATTCGGGAAGAGTGTTGACCTGTACCCACTAGCCATCGGGGTGGCATCATTTGAAGGCTACAACAATGCAATGAAGTGCATAGTGACCAGCGGTGTATAACATCATATGATAGCCTTGTCAATACAGTAACATTTATTTTATTAAATGTAATGGTTGTAACGAAGATTACATTGGACAACCGATATTTACCTTGAGAAAATAACTCAATATTCGTATAAAACAAATACGAGATCCTAATACCAGACTGATTCCGCTAACTTAGCATTTAGATTTAAGTTCAATAAAAAGATCACGAAGATTCCTTGTTTTCCCGCTTTATCTTTGTTCTGACAACAGCACTAATCAAATACGAACAAATAAGGATATGTTTATTAAAAATGCAACCAAGCTACAGCAGCGTATTTTCTCAGTTAAAGGAGATAAATTAAGGGGTTCTAGCCAGCAAAAAAAACAAAAAAAAAACAAAAAAAAAACAGAGAATCTATCATCAATATTCGCTCTATCCTATCCAAATTTATGTACATGTGTCTTGTGTATACACGTTGCTTTATTTTTTTACTTCTCAAAGTATTACTTGCTTTTCAATAACCCACTGTAAAAAGGAACAGCACAATCGGATTCCGTCCATGACAAACCAGACAATATACTTTTAATATACATACATACATACATACATACATACATACATACATACATACATACATATATATATATATATATATATATATATATATATATATATATATATATATATATATATATATATATCTATATAGCACATATATTTTTTCACGTCTGGCCGTTTCGCCTTCTTGTTTGTTCTCACTGTTTCGTTTTCCTGTTTTGTTTTGTCCGCCACTACATTCCTCCAGGTTACAAATTTAATTTGATTTAAATTTAATTTAGATTTAATTTGTGGTCCGTGGGAAGAGCCGTTTTAACGATGCGTCCTGCCCTACTCTTCGAAACGCCTGTGTTAGAATGGGGGCAGCTGATGAAGGAGATGTTCTCTATGTGACCTGTGTGTTTTCTGTACTCGTTTATCATTTTGTCTACGCTTTGTTTACAATGTCCTGTACCCAGATATGCATCTATATATCCAGGTAGATGTAAGTATGGACATACATGTACGTATATATGCATATACTCATTTATTATTTGTATTATATATATATATATATATATATATATATATATATATATATATATATATATATATATATATAATATATATGATACTAGCTTAAAAGCTGCCCTATCGGGCGGCTTTTAGGCTAGCTCCTGTGCAATAGTTGAAGCTCTCCTGGTTTCTGATTGCTCTAGTGATTCTAATTCCTTTACTCTTCTCATGTTGGCTACATTGGAAGCTCTCCTAGCTCTTCGTAAGAGCATTTGATGCGCTCTTGGATGCAGCTTGTTCAAGAGTTTGAGAGTCCCTAAGCTTTTGCATATTTTCAGCATCGGAAGCTCTCCTGGCTGCCGTTTGATCTGGGTTTTCACTTACACGGGGCTGTCTTTTCCTCGCTGCAGCCTTGGCTCTTTTGATTGCAATCTGGTCTTCTGTTGGCGGAGATTTATTTTTACGAGGCTTACTGCAATCGTATGCGATAGACAACAATAAACTGCAGAAGAACTGAAAAGTGATCGCTGCATTTAAGTATTACATTAATATTGAAGCCTACCTTTTAAAAGTTCAACGATAATTCTTCTGCCGCCACTTAATTTAAAGACAATTTGATGTACATACATCCTTACTTTTCGTACAAATTATTTCTCTTGCATGGGTGACTTTCGCTGGATTTCGCAATTTATTTCGATTATTCCCAAATTTATTTCCAAGTAATAAAAATTTTTATATTAATATGCTTGTAGTTGCATACGTAGGTACCTGTGGTGTGTATCACACTTAGTTGAAAGGAAGAGGTAAAAAGAGAGAAATGAAACTTGTTAAGCAGAAGTATAGTTGAAGTAAGAGGCAAAGCGGCAAAGAATAGAGAGTAAGAGGGAGTGAGAGAGAGAGAAAGAGAGAGAGAAGACATTGATAGTGCTGAGAAGTAAGAGAAATATACTGCGTTGAATGTAGGAAAAAATTTAGAGACAAGGAGACATAGAGGAGGGAGAGATGAGGGAGGGGGAAGAGAGAAAGATATTTACAGAGATAGATTGAGTAAACGAAAGGAGTGGGTTGAGATTGACAGCGAAAGAGAATGAAGCTATTCTCAGAGAGAAAACGTTGGAAAACGATATATGATAAAGCCATTGTGACAGTTATTCTATGCCATTTGAAAGGTATTTGTATAAAATTTCATTAAAAAAATACCAATTTTCCTGAAAGTTAAAAGGTGGAAAATGTCAAGTCCTGTGAATTTTCCGAAACTCCTCTCCCTAGCCCCTCAGAATTTTTTTCCAACAATTCTTAACATACACTCAATCAACAGGATCTAAGCGATTATCTATGGAATTTATGAGGCAACAAAGTCGGTGGGGTACACATCTGTAGTTATGCCCATAATTATTCGATAGTTATTAAATGAAGTCACTATTTACCGATGCTTACATTTTTTTATATTTTCCATGAAGTTCTCACGGGTCCAGCTAGTAAAAATTGTTGTCGTACAAAAAAATTCGTCACCAAAAGTCACGTAAAAAAATCGCCGAAAACAATCGCAGTAATGTAAACTTGGGAATACAAAATTTCAGGATTGCGGGTCCTGATTCGGCCCGGAATGTTTTTAATTTACTCACAGAATTAGCCTTTAGATTATAAAAATTGTTATTGTACAAAAAAATTTGTCACAAAAAGTCATGTAAAAAATTATGTAAAAAGTCATGTAAAAAAATCAAAAACAATCACAGTAATGAAAGCTTGGGAATCCAAAATTTCAAGATTGTGGGTCCGGATTCGGCCCGGAACGTTTTTAATTTACTCACGGAGTCGGCCTGATTCCAAAATGGTATGATATGTTGATCTGCGGCGTCTAGGAATAAAGTTGAAAAAAGCATGACACACTGACACACTGACATTCGCATTTATTATATTAGATAATATGAAATGTATAATATAATGTATAATTAGATAATATGAAATGTATAATATAATGTATAATTAGATAATATGAAATGTATACAGTGCATAAGCAATATATGACTAAGTTGTGTAATAAGCATCTTTCCCTTGTATCATTTTAATTTTTAATTTTTGTAGAACGTTTCTTCAGATATCTATGTTTTAAATGAAGGATTCAAAATCGCAAAAACTATTATTTTTTCTTTTCATTTCTTTCCTTTACCGTTGTACTGCTAACCCTAAACTCCATCTCAAAAACTCAACCCTTATATTAAACCTTAACCTTAAACCCTATCCCAAAAGCTTTAACCCTAAATCTAAACCGATTCTTTCTTTTTTTCTTCTTTTTTGTTTTCTTTTTGCATGATTCTATTCTTCTATGTCTAAGCATGTAATACGAAAGGAAAAAATTGTAGGAAAAACGTAAAAAAAATAGAAAATTTACGGTTGAATGTGTAATCCGAAACGGAGAGTGTGAAGGTTGGAAAAAGAAAATTTTAATAAAACTTTAGAACATTTGTTTTTTCATTATGATAAAGAAATTTTCCCAAAAGAATAAAAAGAAATTAGAAATTTAAATCCAAGCGGGTTTCATAATGCACAACATCGCCAATATATATTGTTTAATGTATATAAAATCCAATAGTAAACATATCGCGTAATATAGACAAGTACGTTGTTTCGAGTTCATTCTACTCAGCATCGTCGTTCAAACATTTAGCTAACATAGCATTGTTGAAAATAAGAGAGTTCTTACTAAAGAAAAAAAAATGTAAGCCGTTATGAAAAGTAAGCAACAAGACAATCATGTACTTGAAAAATTTAAGATTAGCCATTTGAAAGATTTTAGAAGAGAAGAAAATAAAAACGCACAGGCACAAACATACAGACATATACATACCTAAATTGATACATGCATATGTGTATGTATGTATGTGCAAAGAATACACGCTAACAAACATGATTTCTCTTTTTTTATCTGCATATGTGTGTGTGTGTTTGTGCCAAGTCGCTGTGTCTGATATGTATTTGTCATTTCCGTGCAAAAACATTTTTACATACATGCAAGCAAACATAGTTATAAGTATATATGTACCTGTGTATGTTTGTATGCATGAATGTATGTGTATATATGTGTGTGTGTGTGTGTGTGTATTAAGAGAGAAAGAGAAAGACAGAGAGAGGCATATACATATACATACACACACACACACACACACACACACACACACTCACGCATAACTCTATGTATGTATTATGTAATTCAATGTCATATTGACGTTTTCGGAAATTACTTTTCTGTGGTAATAAAATAAGTAATACAATTTTCGGCTTTCAGGACTCCAGGGTGCAGAAATGAACTGGAAGTCATTTTAAGCACAGGGGGTTCGCGTTTAAAGAGCAAAAGTAGAATGTTTTCACTAAAATTTCAGTACACACAAATAGAAATACAGGGAACTTCAATATTTTATAGATATTATATACTATAGTACATATACAATATGTATAACAAAAACAAACATGCGTACACACTATATTATACGAAACATGAATGTATATAGTAAATAAGAATATAGTAGTTTGAAGGAATATTTATTCGATAAACGCGGTACTTGTACATTATTGATAATCCCATATATAGAAGCAACAAACCCATTTCATCTCTACACATTTTTCGAAATACGCTTTTAGAATATTACATTGTTTCAAAACCACTTCTGGTTTTTGTTATTTTAAATGTTGATGCTTATTCCAGAATAAATTTTTTATTCGACTTTGTGTATGTAATATACCTTTTCCGTTTTTACTTTCATTGTTCTTTTTTTATTTTAAGCTATGAAATTAAAGATGGAATAAAGCAATATCGAGCGATTTTATTGCATAAATTCAAAACAGAATACATACGACAGCGGAAACAAAATAGAATCCGCACAATAGCGGAAACTGCTCGAAACGTCAACCAAGCATTTGATCTGGAGATCACGAACAATTAAAATAGATCTATCATTAGCTGTCTAATTTCTAGAAAAAAAAAAACATTAAAAAAAAAGACTAAACAATAATTATATTTCCAGTAGAGGCTCAGACGAACTTGTCGAGTCATCACTGGCTACATACGCGAGCAGATACACCCGAAAGAATTCAAAAAGTTGCAAAAATAATTAAATGCTGAACTTTCAGCAGCTGTTAGTTATTTCCCCCATATTATAAAGGCCAAAATGCTCGAAAATCAAAGGCCGCACATATCACAGGGATATGAGTTCGAGTTTCATGGCTGGCTGCTAACAATTTTTTCTGCAATATAAGGATGTTCGATGCTATTCAGTATTATTATTATGTGTTTGAGAGTAAAATATTTCTATATCTGTATACTTCAATACATCTCAACCCTTCTAAAACAGCAGACTTTCTTTACATTCATCGTAATATCATATATAGCGTCTAATAGCTATTATTTCGATTAATAAAATGTGTTCTCGATTGAGAATTATTGCTTTAGTTATCATTTTGATGGTTAAAAACTGCAATTATTGTCGCAGGAACTTGATTATTTGAATATTTTCGGGTGTAAAAGACGAAGATGAATTTTCTATTATTTGTTGATCATCGGATGTAAACTCCTCTAAAATATCTATGTATTTATTCTGTTTTAGCTATCGTTAAAAAAGCGGCAGAATCAAAGGATGGGAATTCTTATTGACGCTGGTATGCATGGTCGAGAATGGGTTTCGATTTCAGTTATCCTGCATTTTCTTCATCAGGTAAGTAGTAGTATTGATTATTTTCTGCTATTGACCAGGTAGGGATTATTGACGAGCTGGGAATGTTGGCCTGATAAATTTATTAAAAAAGCTATGTTTTGAGTTTGGGTCATCAGAAGAAAATCACACGAAATCATCTATTTCATTTCCAGCTAAAACTACGTTGCTAAAATAATGAGAAACAAAAAAACTCATATTATTCTGCCTAATAACTTTGGTGTTTCTCAAGCTTATGAGATATTGTGTTTTAAGTGAAATCTGTTGTGGATATTAAGTTCTCATCTAAGAGATCTTCAGCCGGTTTTTCTGGGCATGTCTGCAGCAAATAGTAAAGTATCTACTACAAACGGGAAACACTAATAACACTACTGAGAAAGAAAAGCCTCGATTTCATATTGTTCTCTTTCAATAAACATCCGACTTCATGACAGTTACTTTTTTGCTTGCTTTCTCATGCAGCATATTTGAGTCATATTCCTGACAATGATATAAATTAATTTCTTCCAGATTTTCGCTTGCTTAGATACTTTCGTGGCAAAAATATCCCAAACGTTCGACCTATTAGTGATTGGGAGAACAGAAATCTTTAGGGTTTATTTTCTTCTTTGTGTTAGGTGGGATTTGAAGAAAATGTTGAGCAAGTGAATAGAGTCATACGTCTTAGTCAACAATAATAAATATGCATTTTTCTTAAAATGTATTTCAGATACGCTTTTCTGTATTTCAAGCATCAAAAGCTGCAGTTTAGAATATTATATTCAAAGGTTTAAGAATATATTCAAAGCTTTTGAGGGTGGCGTGATATAATCTATGTATTTTTTTTTTTTTTGCTGAGTTAGGAAAGAGAAGAGACAGATGGCGAAATCAAGACTAATACTTGATAGTTACTTATTTTATGGATAAAAGAAAAAAAATAATGGGCATGTTGAGACCATTGGGACTTGAAGTCAAAATCTAAGAGATAATATACAATAGAAGAAATTTTAGGTGAAGTTGTCTATCTTTGCTGCAATCCACCGTCCTGCACTTAGCAACAGTAACAATGATTTCAGATTTTGGCACAAGGCCAGTAAGTTTGGATGAGGGTGTAAGTCGATTACATCGATCCCAATATTCAACTGGTACTTATTTTATCGACTCTGAGAGGTTGAAAGGCTAAGTAGTCCTCGGCAGAATTTGAACTCAGAACGTAAAGACAGATGAAATTCCGCTAAGCATTTTACCCGGCGCGGTAGCGATTCAGCCAGCTCGCCGCATTTCAAAAATAATAACAACCACAATAATAATAATAATAATAATAATAATAATTATTATTATTATTATTATTAGTAGTAGTAGTAGTAGTAGTAGTAGTAGTAGTAGTAGTAGTAGTATTATAAAAGTGGGAGCTAGAGAGAGGCAAGACGTAGTATGAGCATAAACCACAGAGAGTGGCGGAGTCGGAGACTAGCAAAATCCTCCGGGATCTCCTAATGCAAACAGATCAGGTGCAAGAGCATAACAGACCGACCTAGTGGTGGTGGACAAGGTGCACCACATATGCTATATAGTTGATGTTGCATGCCCCTTTGTCCCACAAATAGTCAAGAAGGAAGGCCAAAAGATAGATAAATACAATTTTCTTAAGTACGAAATTGCCCGACTATGGAAAATGAAGAAGGTGAAGATAGTGCCAATTATTGTTGGATCCTTGGGAACAATATCAGAAGGCATCAAGGGGAATATAATGGAAATTAGAATAGAGTGCCCAGTAGATCTGTTACAAAAAAAGGTTTGCTTCGTTGGCACGGCCAGAATAATCAGGAAAGATAACCGAAAAGAACGGATAGCATGGTACCGTAGTATGCCCGCGGCGCATGCAAGACTCCAGGAGCTCCAACAAAACCTGTGATAAAAAGAAATAATAATAATAATAATAATGATGATGATAATAATAATAAGTTTTTCTACTGGAGGCACAAGGCCTCAAATTTTGGTGGGGAGGGGACTAGTCGATTACATCGACGCCAGTGTTACACTGGTACTTAATTTATCGACTCTGAAAGAATGAAAAGCAAAGTCGAATTCAGCGGAATTTGAACTTAGAACGTAGAAACAGACGAAATGTCGCTAATCATTTTACTCGGTGTGCTAATGATTCTGCCAGCTCGCTGCCTTAATAATAATAATAAGATCATGAAGAAAAAAAAATGCTTTCTAATTGATGTATCAATACCAGCAGATGACAACGTTTCTCTAAAAGAAATGGAAAAACTTTCAAAATACAAAGACCTGGAAATAGAGATAACTCGAATGTGGAATCTAAAAACAGAAACAATTCCTATCATAGTAGGTGCCTTAGGTATAATAAAAAAAATATTCAGACAAATACATAACGAAAACACCAGGACTTACAAATATATATAACATACAGAAAATTGCACTACTGGGTACTGCACACATTCTACGCAAAACACTTTAAATACAGTAAACATAAGAGCACCACAGCACATATCCAAGGCGCACAGAGCTGCGCTCGGTAGTGAAGTGAAAGCACGTTATAAAAATAAAACTACTGAATAATGATAATAATAATAATAATAATAACAACAACAACAACAACAACAACAATAATAAATTAGAGTGAAATTAATCTTTTTTTTAATCCAAAACATTACACACTTTGATGTAAAATTCAAAACCATGCAATTAGTTTCTCTAATAGATAGAATCTAAATTTCAAGGTTTTCCTTTTTTTGTTTCTGTTCGGAAATTTGATGTCTTATTTACTTCATACATAAAATCCTGTAATTTCTGTAATAAATATAAAGTTTCATGTTAATGCAACCAAATCGTTAATTCAAACCGACTCCTCCCTAATTCTCATTATATAATTAAATTGCCTTCTGCACTAAATCACGCTTTGCTTTTGTTCTGTTGCAGTTGGCCATTAACCCGAAAAACAGTAAGGACAATAAAAATATGCTGAGTAACTTCGACTGGTACTTCATACCCATTCTTAACCCAGACGGCTATGAGTATACTCGGTCTAGGGTAAGTACCTCTCTCTCTTTCTCTCTCTCTCTCTCTCTTCTCTCTCTCTCTCTTTTCTCTCTCTCTCTCTCTCTCTCTCTCTCTCTCTCTATATATATATATATATATATATATATATATATATTTTTTTTTTTTACACCAAAAATTTGGCAAAAAATATAGTATCTGTTAATCTTAGCAAAATACTCACAGTTGAGTTTTTGTATATATATATATATCAACTTTAAATAGAGCTCAAAACTGATCCATCGAAAATACTTTATTATAACAATAATAATAATAATAATAATGAAATTGACCTATGACCATTTCGATGGAACATCCAGAATGATTAATACATATAAAATATAAAATATTATAAAATATAGGATACTCCATCTCCTCGGGGTCCCATTATTATTGCTATTATTATTATTATTATTATTATTATTATTATTATTATTATTAGTAATATACAGCCAATAAAAACAGAAAACATTCAAATCCAATTTTCATAGTTGACCCATGAAAATATACAAACCAGGATGAAAAGGTGTTTACTTTGGGGGTGTTCCAAAGGTCTAATAGAGATTCTTCATATTACATTGGTAGCTTACTGTTGTAAGAATTTTTTGAATATGAAAATGCTATGAGTATAAGGTGTGTTATGACCATTTATAGAACAAATATCCTATAGAAACTAAGAAAACAATTAAAGATGGAGAAGAAAATGTGTTAAAAGTTTAAAAAGAATTTAATCCATGCATACGACAGATATATTTACCAAAATTGCATTAAAATATTTTGAAATACTAAATGGTAAAATCGCCATTGGCTTTAACCACGACCTCCAGGTGACTTCGGAATCTCCTGTAACTCTTCTGGATGGTCTTCTTGTTTAAGTTGGTGAATGCTGTCATAATCCTTGCCTTCAGTTCATCTTTGGTGTTACAAGGAGTTTTGTTGGTCTCTCGCTCAACTGCACCCCGTACATAATAATCAAGGGGGTTGCAGTCTGGAGAGTTAGGTAGCAAGATGTTAGGAGTGATGTCGTCGCAGAAATTGTCTGACAGCCATGACTAGGCTCTTCTGCTTGTGTGGCATGGTGCAGAGTCCTGTTGCCAGAGATAGGGTCTTCCAGCAGCAACCCTCTTGACTCAAGGCAGCACTACCTCCTCCTGACACTTGATGTAGGCCTCTGTGTTGAGTCTGAGGCCGTGTGGGAAGATGAATTGAGTCATAACGTTGCCATCACTAGTGATCACTCCAAACACCATGATGTTGACTGGATGTTTGACTTTTATCACCCTAGGTACATGTTTTGGGGACGCGGCAAGCCAACGGTTGTTATGTGTGTTCACCATCTGATTCTGGCAGAAATGTTTCTCGTCTGAGAAAAACCAAAGTATGTTCGGTTGGAGGGGATGTTTGAGTTTGTTCAAAAGCTTCGTAGCGCGGTCATTCCTCTTGTCGTTGATGGCTTGGGATAAAAATTGGCCTTCTCTCATCTTTTATGAGGAATACCAAATGTCTTCATGCACCACCTGCCTAATAAGAAACTCAGACACTCCCAAGTCCCTGGCGATGGACCTTATTGACTTGGAGGGATCGTTGTTAATCATGGCCTGGGTCATTGTCAATCATGACCTGGATCTTATCAAAACGATCAGAGTGATTTTTCCGAGCTGCCATACCTTCGTAATCACCATTAGACTCATCTAACTCTTTCCGAATCCTCTGCATTGTTCTCAGATTGACACCCAAACACTCTGAAATGTTCTTATTGGAGCTTCTGGCGCGAATGCCAAGCGATACAGCATGTCGTTTCCAAATTTCTGACAGAGTGAATTGCATCATGGTACTGTTTTCTCACGACGGTGTCCAACTGACCCTATTATACTGTGTAGTTGACAAAAGCAAGAACAAACAATGCACATGCACGAAATTAAAAATATAAAATGACGACAATTTACCCATCGCACCCTAGCAACGTCACTTACTGCATCTCCTGCTCTCTCTATCTTTCTCTGTACATCACCCAAACGGGACGCCGCTTGGCTGACCGGTTCACGGAGCACCTCCGAGACCTTAGACTCGGCAATGATACCCCGGTCTCGCGCCTTTCTGCTCTACTGGTCATTCATTACAACACCTGTCTGTGTTCGTATTGTCTTTGCACAGGGGCCATCCGGACTCCCGCCTTCACCGTGTTTAGAAATTAATCTTCTCTCTTCGCTCCTTTGCGCAACATGGGCTCAACTCCCCTCTTCTCTTCATCTGATACCTACTTCCTCTCTTCTCTCATACCCACCTCTCTTCTCTTGCCCTGGCACCTACTCCCTCTCTTCACTCCTACTCACCTTCTCCCATCACCACTTGACAGTTGGTATTGGTTTTTTTATGTCCCCGAAGCAGAGCGGTTCGGCAAAAGAGACCAATACAGTAAGTATCAGACTACAAAATTAAATGTATTGGGATCGATTTCTTCGACTATACGCGTTAGAGCGGTGCCCTAGCCTGGCTGCAGTCCAATGACTGAAACAAGTAAAGGATTAGAGAAAGCTTATATATATATATATATATATATATATATATATATATATATATATATATATATATATATATATATATATATATATATATATGTATATATATACATATATATGTATATATATATATATAGCTAGCTAGCTAGATAGATAGATAGATAGATACATACATACATACATACATACATACATACATACATACATACATACATACATGCATGCATATATATATATATATATATATATATATATATATATATATATATATATATATATATAAGCCATGATATTTTATGTATCATAGTTCCTTTCAACTTGGCCACTTTATATGTTTAAAAACATTAAATATAGATGTGAAACACGTGAAAAGCCCGTTCGTTCATTTTCCGGAGGAAATGTTACCACCAACACCCCCATTATGTGATTGCATGTGCAGTCAGACGTACGATGAAAAGACATCGCATATTGTAATATCTGTGCTGACGAGTATGTTGATTCACACGAAACATCAATGTCAGTTCATAAAGACAAAAATTCGCTCCACCCTAGAGCGACGATAACGAAATAGAAGACAGCGTAATTGAGACAGCCGATAACGAAATTGAGGCTGGTGATAATGAATTTGGGATTGACGTAAACGAGACTGAAGCTGATAAAGTCGAATTTGAGAAGGAAACTCTGTGTATACACACTAGCGCGCGCACATATACACACGTAACTTCAAAGCCTTGTTGCTAGAGAATATTTTGTCTGTGTGTGTTTTCTTTATGCATTAGTCACAAGCTATTAGCCTCAGATTCTAATGATCTTTTCATATCCTTTAAATAACATTACTAAAATTAAAATTGCTATTAATTACGCTTCCTCGACGGAGCTAGAATAAATTTTACCTTTGGTTAGTTGACATTCTACAAAGCTCAAGGCATCATCACGTCGTCGTCATCGTCATCATCGTCGTTGTCATCATCATCATCATCATCATCATCATCATCATCATCATCATCATCATCTAGAGTACCGTAGACATCATTGGTTGTCGATATCTTGTATTTACAAGATTTGGAGTTAATTATCTGAGCGGTGTTACTACTCTGTAGCAGAGAGCACTCGTTTTTAGCTGAACGGGAAGGAGCAACGTAAAATGAAGTGCCTTGCGGAAGGACGTAATGTGCTGCCCACTCCGGAAATCATAACCTATGATCTAACGATCCTGAATCTAACAGCCTACTTACTACTAGGCTACGTGCGTTCACATATAAGATCTACATTCGAATACTGCTTCCATATCTGAGGTATTACAACGACACACATCCTGGAATATATCCAGAAGAATGTGGCAGACTACCAAAGGATAATTCACCATGTAACAATCAAAGCCAGCTTAAGGGCAATAGATACAAGAGCACTCGGATCCAGGAGGCCTTTTGGCCCATGAGTAATATAATTTCATAATATTTCAAAAGTGATGGCGAACCGTTACTTTTTCTGTACAGCACCTGGGCCCATGAGCACTTAAAAATAGCCCTGGCTACAATTAGCTTCTTAGCTTCTTTCTTTTTCCTTCCCTTTCTACCCCAACTACAAGAGCTTCAGCTTCTCTGAACTAGCAAGCAAAACCTGTTTAGTTCACTAGATCCCCACACTAAATCCTTTGCTCAGTTCTTCCTTCTCAAAAATAAATTTGCCCTCCAGAAACCCAAATATTTTCTGTAACCATCAACCTGTTGTTGGCACTCCGTCGCTCACGACGTCGAGGGTTCCAGTTGATCCGATCAACGGAACAGCCTGCTCGTGAAATTAACGTGCAAGTGGCTGAGCACTCCACAGACACGTATACCCTTAACGTAATTCTCGGGGATATTCAGCGTGACACAGTGTGACAAGACTGACCCTTTGAACTACAGGCACAACAGAAACAGGAAGAAAGAGTGAGAGAAAGCTGTGGTGAAAGAGTACAGCAGGGTTCGCCACCATCCCCTGCCGGAGCCTCGTGGAGCTTTTAGGTGTTTTTGCTCAATAAACACTCACAACGCCCGGTCTGGAATCGAAACCGCGATCCTATGACCGCGAGTCCGCTGCCCTAACCACTGGGCCATTGCGCCTCCACACCATCAATCTACAAATAGCTATTTCTCTTCTTCCGACCATAACTTTAAAAGACTAATAAAGGTGAGCCAATATCTAAGAGACCGCTGCTTTCCTAGATACGTGAGCGATGGCTTTCAGTGATACAGGAATAAAGAATGTCTAATTTTACATTTATTTTTCCTTCATTTTGCCAAATCTTTCCCCGCTTCGCTCATTTGCAACGGTATGAGGAGTGAATTCTGCAAAGTATTTGCTGTCAGAGCAAAGAAATTTTAGAGGTTGAGATTCCGCGTCTACAAACCTAGATTCATCGGCAATATTATAGAAATGTCTAAAATGGAAGACATTTTCACATAACGACAAGTCATCACCTTGAGTCAAGTATCAAGCAAGATTGAGCGCGATTTACGTCTCTGATGAGCTGGAAAATGCATAAACATCACACAATCGCATTTTATTTCTCTTCGGAGAAATCAATGTTCAAACAGTTCTTTCTTCCTTGTGATCCTAAACATCATCATTATCATCATCATCATCATCTTCTTCTTCTTCTTCGTCTCCGTCGTCGTCGTCGTCATCGCTGTCGTTGTCGTCATCATCACTATGTTTGTTGTTGTCCTAGTCGAATGAATCGCCATCGTCGTTACTTCTATTAACTTGATTACATATTGAGTAAATAAACAGTTTCTATACATCGAGATAATTTATTCATATTTGGGTCAGATTATTTGTTAATCTGTAGTGTAATCTGTCGTGAAAATATCGCAAGGTTGGCGCAATTACGCTGTGCAAGATTAGCTCTCATATTCAACCAAGTATGAGCGTATGATACCTCAGCATGTTGTTGTTGTTGGCACTCCGTCGCTTACGACGTCAAAGGTTCCAGTTGGTCAGATCAACGGAACAGCCTGCTCGTGCAATTAACATGCAAGTGGCTGAGCACTCCACAAACACGTGTACCCTTAATGTAGTTCTCGGGGATATTCAGCGTGACACAGTGTGACAAGGCTGGCCCTTTGAAATACAGGCACAACAGAAACAGGAAGTAAGAGTGAGAGAAAGTTGTGGTGGAAGAGTACAGCAGGGTTCGCCACCATCCCCTGCCGGAGCTTCGTGGAGCTTTAGGTGTTTTCGCTCAATAAACACTCACAACGCCCGGTCTGGGAATCGAAACCGCGATCCTTTGACCGCGAGTCCGCTGCCCTAACCACTGGGCCAATTGCGCCTCCACTACCTCAGCATAATAAAGCATTAAACTACACGTCAATTTCTCAAGTTAGCCTCTACCAGCGCTGCGTCAGCTTCATTTACTCAGTCATTTCTTACGTCTGTTTTGCGTGTTCTAATATTCTAGCTTATGTCAACGGTGACAGTGGAAGTTAAAATTTCATTTATCAGCATTTCTTCTTCTTCTTCTTCTTCTTCTTCTTCTTCTTCTTCTTCCTCTTCTTCTTCTTCTTCTTCTTCTTCTTCTTCTTCTTCTTCTTCTTCTTCCACTTCTTCTTCTTCTTCTTCTTCTTCTTCTTCTTCTTCTTCTTCTTCTTCTTCTTCTTCTTCTTCTTCTTCTATTATTATTATTATTATTAAGGGGGCGATCTGGCAGAACGATTACCGCACCGGATAATACGCTTAGCGGTATAGACACAAACACAAAGACACGCATACACACACACATACTCACATACACACTCACACACACACACATACACACGCACGCACACGCACACACATACATACGTATGTATATATATACGACGACCTTCTTTCAGTTTCCGTTTACCAGATCCACTCACAAGGCTTTGATCGGACCGAGACTATAGAAGACACTGCCTACCTTGGTATGCAGTGGGACTGAACCCGGAACAGTGTGGTTGGGAAGCAAACTTCTTATCACAGTTACATCTGCGCCTAAAAAACGAGATGGGTTCCCCAAGCTGTCACCCATCTAAGTACTATGTAGACTCGACGTTGTTTAACTTCAGTGATCGGATGAGATCCGGTACTTTCCCGTCCGTTTTACTCTCCCCAGCTTGCTATACGCCGTAAATGCACTTTTCGCGTACGCGCCCTTCAGTAGGTCTTCGATCTTCTACACCTGTGTTCCACCTGATCTGCTTCAGCCATTTCTAAATACAAATTCAACGCACTTCTCTCTATGTGCAGCACGTGTTGTATGCGCTGTAGGTTGCAACAAGCCTTATTTTCTTAAATGCTGACCACAGGTTGATTAAGCCGTTAGGGTAAACTGTAATTTAATATATGTATGTGTGCGTGTGTATGTATAAACAGAGAGAGAGAGAGAGAGAGAGAGAGAGAGAGAGAGAGAGAGAGAGAGAGAGAGAGAGAGAGATGAGAGACTTGTTCTCTGTATAGAATACACTTCGTCGTGCCCAAGAGATTTAAACTGGAGCAGGTGAAGAAGTAAATGTAAGGATAGGCAAGTCGATATACAAAAAATATTAAATACATATAATGCAAAAAATGTACACGTTTACATATAAAAAGGTCCGACTTACATAGAATAGAAATGATATCAGGAATTAAAGTGGTTGAATAAGAGTTTTACGAATCCAACAGCTGTTTCTGGGAGGGTGGGAAGATGTCCACAATAATGATTGTAAATTGATTCCATCATCGGATAATACCAGCCTCTGTCTTCTAGGAAGAATTTTATATATATAAGCAAAATTCAGGTTAAGATGTTTGTGGCGTATTTCAACTGCTAAAAGGCAAATACAGTGCAGTTACCGTGCGGAAAATATCTCTCTTATGGTAAAAGGTAACTGCAGTGTATTTGCTTTTTAGCAATTGAAACATGTCACAAACATATTTTAACTAATCTAAATTTTGCTTATGCATAAACACTGCGTGGCACAAACATTTCGATGTGTGTGTGTGTGTGTGTGTGTGTGTGTGTGTGTGTGTGTGTGTGTGTGTGTGCGTGCGTGTGTGTGTGTGTGTTTGTGTGCCTGTGTGTGCGTGCGTGCGTGTGAGTATGTATGTATGTCTACCGAATTTTTTTCACAAAGTATTTATTGAACCGATGCTATAGTAAAGTCACCAGCTCAAGGTGCCACGCAGCGTGCACGAGCAAACACACATGTAGATGTATATTTGAAACGTTCTTCGATGTGAATCATATCTCTGGCCGTAACCAGAGACTTGCTAATCCATAAGACGTTATCGTACGAAATATATTAATTCATAAATTGAAATATACTGAAACATGACTTAAACTGAACTTTCGTGATGCATAGATTACATTTTTGATTGTAAAGGAAATGTATCGATAAATTATTTTCTTTCTTTCATTTTAAAAAATATTTTGAAGGATCGTCTCTGGAGAAAGACTCGCTCGCGTTCATCGAATTACAATAACTGTATTGGAGTTGATATCAACAGGAATTTCCCAAACCATTGGAATGGTAAGTGCGTGGTCATATTTTCGATTGAATACTGGCTTTGTGAAAGACAGTAGCTTTTTTCTTTTAGCTTACTGTTTTATATATATATATATATATATATATATATATATATATATATATATATATATATATATATATATATATATATATATATATATATATATGTATGTATGTATGTATGTATGTATGTATGTATGTATGTATGTATGTATATCTGTAAAAATATGTGACACTTATTCGGTAGCCATGATAAAACTACCGAATAGCGTTTGACCATCACCTGTACCTACATCTTAGAACCATCATGGCATCTGATGTGGCTTTTTAAACCAAACAATGTCCTGAAAAGACGTGCACATAGATTGCATATCCGATTTGGACCACCAAGAGCTGCAGATAAGTTCTGATCTTTGTAGATCTTAAAATGTCTTTTGAGGCCTCCTTTAGATTTGCAAACATTCTGGCATACATTGCATTCAAAGGTGTGCACAGACACATAGGCAGAATAGAATTTAGAATTGACTTGCCGCAGAATAATTTTGGGAGTGAAATCTATAAATGTCAAGAAACCAGTTTTAAATTGCTGAAATTTCGGACGCTTATTTGTCACTCTATTGCAGCAGGTTTGTTTTTAATATAAGCACTTTTAATGCCACCATTGAATGATGCGAACAACACTGTTACCAAATTCTCTCCTACAATAAATCCCGAGAGGACGTTCAAATTTCCTTCATATTATATATTAGTGTTATTTGAAAAATAAGAGTATAGAACATGATATAGCCTGCGATAAACTACATCTGAATAAAAGATGGGATAGTCACGGTTAGAACGGCTGGAACGGCTTTGATTGTAGTTCTGCTCAACCAGGGCTGGCCTGAACATATTTAGGCATTTGTACGTGTATTAATAATTAAAAAAATATATGCTATTTCATGATTTTTCTTCAGAGGATGGATCCAGCAGTGACCCGTGTAGTGTGGAATATGCTGGACCAACAGCTCTCTCTGAACCGGAGACCATGGCCTTAGCTAACGTCATGAGACTGAGACAAGGTGAATTGTTAGCTTATATCAGTCTACACGCATATGGACAATTATGGATTTACCCATGGGGCTACAAGATGGAAGAACCCTCTGATGTGGATGATCTGGTATGTAAATATCTTCTGAAACCTTGAATTCAATTATACACATGCACACACGCGCACGCACGCACCTATACACACAAATATAACAAACAAATAAACACACACAAACACACACAAACACACACAAACACACGCACGCACGCACGCACGCACACACACACACCCACACACACACACACACACACACACACACACACATACACAAGCATAACACTTGGAATTGTCATAAACCTTGTCAAACGACTTAATAGATAACATGAACCTTAAAATTCCCTGCCAATCTGCAGCTGTCAAAGACAATTAGTCGCTATCACAAATTGCTTCTTCTGAGAATAATATTCAATAATGCTTTTGTTTTTATTTTATTTCAAAAGCCTAATAGATTCAATTTGTTATTATTACTCCCGACCATTGTTATTTGTTATTCGTGTGATATCCATCTGTTATGTACGTATCTATTGCAGTCCATCGCTTGTGTTTTGTACTGCACCAATCATTTTTTTCATTTCCTGTGCGGTCTCTGCCAACACGAACAGTGGAATTCCCCAAATGCTATACCACGGCGAGTTGTAACTGCTCTAACCTGCTGTTGTCAATGGCATTTACTGCTTGTCTCGATTTGGCCTTTGATTGTCAATCGTGACTTCGTCTAAGGGTATTACGTCAAGGCTCTTAACTACCTACTCCCTGCTCGTTAAAATCAGTTCCTTTCTAGTCATAATGACTAGCTTCAATGCCTGCCAGTTGATCGTGAATTTATTTGGTGGCAAACCGTAAGAATATTGATCCAAGACACAACATTAGAACTTCGTTGACGCCCACTGAAATGCACAAAACGTTCAATGCTTTGTCTAGCGATGTATACAGAACCGATCAATATGCATATGTCAAGTCAAACATGATAATCAGAAGAATATTTCGTCCCTTCCTAGCATGTTTAATTGAACTCCAAATCCTCTTAGTATGCTCAAGGAAGTTTGGGAATCTCGAAGCACAAGCTTTCTAAACTGTTGTGTTTATGAATTCATTCAATGCAAAGAACCTTGGCAGCTTTCATACCAATATCAGAGAGAGAGAGAGAGAGAGAGACACACACAGAAAAAGAAAGAGAGAGGGATATATGTACACATACGCACGTATATGTACACACATCCATTACAGTTATGTGTGTGCTTGCGCGCGCGCGCGTGTATGAATGAGTGCGTGTATGTACCGACGTGACAACCTTTAATTTTACAGTCATATTGGAAACAGACTGACATGTCTTGTGTGATGATGACGACAGCAACAACTAACAGTTTCACTGACTAATTATGACTACATTATGACCAACTAGTTTATCATTAATGAGTATGGCTTGTATTAAAAGATTTGATCACGAGATGTTGCAGTAAAAATTATTTACCTTCTCAGTTGTCTTTATTTTCCATATAATAGACTATATTATTCAATGTGGTCTTCCAGTCTTAAAATGATAGAATAAAATTTGGGGGGATTTTTCATAGAGTTGCCTTCATTTGCTCGAAACTCATGACTTAGATGTTATTTGTGTAATTGATAAATGTAACGTTAAAGGGTGTGTCAGTTTTCCAAATTTGGCTTGAATGAGAAATTCATAAATACAGAAGATTAAACATAATAAATAGAACAAGGGTTGTTATAATATAATCCAATGATTCGCTGTGAGCGACAGAAACAATATTGGTTCAAAATAGCATTCTCTGTTGACAGCCTGCTAAACTGAGGCATCATTTATGGGCGTATAGTGCTTTAATTTTATTACACTAATACTGTTTTTCATCCCATTGCGAAATTTAATTCAGTTTCCGGCTAATTGCGACATCAGTGAATTTTCAATCATTGTTTTATTATATTTGTAACGCTTTATTTTGCATTTGCATGAGGTCGCCAGTGAATACTTGCTACTGACGAAGCTCAATAAAGCAGAAAAACGTATTCAGCAACGTTACCGATGCATATCTGTGTTTTTTTAATTCTATATGTCTATAAAAGATGCATTCTCGAGACGAATGTCGTAGTTTAGCAGACTTTCAACAATATATCTGCTTCACAGATTGCTAATTCAACTATATTTCGTTGATGTGTTTAGCAGTATTTTGTCCGTCTTTAGGTTCTCAGTTCAAATTCCGCCAAATTCGACTTTGCCTTCCATCCTTTCGAGGTCGATAAGATAAGTACCAGTTGAGGATTGGGGCTGATGTAATATACTTAAACCCTCCTCCGAACTTGTTGCCAAAATTTGAAGCCAATATTTATATTTACCTCACCGAGATCGACTTTGCATTTCATCTGTCCTGGCTCGCTAAAACAAAGTACTAGCCAAGCACTAAGGTTTATATAATTGTTGTTGACTCCCTAAAACTTTTGTTTTGTTTTACCCAAGTGATGAACTGCTATTTAGATTCTTCCCTGTCTACACTCTTAGTTCAAATCCTGCTATGGTTAATTTCGTCTGACACCTCAGTTCTGGCGATAGAGTAAAAAGCTGGTCTTGATCTGCATTTGAAACAATCTATTATATGACACTTTTACTCTATTTTTCTTTGAATAAATCTACGGTCATGTGGTCAAGAAGATTGTATCGAGGTCATATGGTCTTTGTTCGAATCCACAACGCGTGACTTCGGGCCTGTGCCTCTTCTATAGCCGCGAGTCAATATAAATTCTATTAGCAGGGAAAAGAGAAACCTTGGCATGGAGATCCATGACCACCGACATTTTCAAAACTAGCATGACATATAAAGAGAGAGGTAGATAGAGAGAGAGACATCTGGGATAAATGAACAATATTTCTCTAAAATATATCGGTCTTTTTGAAAAGTTTACTTTTAAAGAATACTTGTTAGACGTTTTTCTCAAATATAACTTATATCATATTTCTTGAGTGTGTACTGTACTTATTTATTTAAATCATAAAAATAATACTTACCTATGAATAGCAAAACAGAGTGTTAGGAACATTGTATTTCTTTTATATTTTGTTTTCAAATTTTGGCATAAAACCAGCAAGTTCGGGGGAAGTCGATTACATTGACTCCAGTATTCAACTGGTACTTATTTTATTGATTCCTAAAGGATGAAAAGTAAAGTCGACCTCGGTGGAACTCAGAATGCAAAGACGAGAGAAATGCCGCTAAGCATTTTGTCCGGTGCGGTTACGATTCTGCCTGCTCGCCGCCTTGCATTTATGTTCTATAGTGATACATTTTATGCATTTTCAATTATATTTCACTATTTCTCACTCTTTTAATTCCTTTCTTGCTTTTTCCCTTTTACAGTTTGGCTAACTATTTGTCATAATATATTTTATATTTTTTTAGAACCGTCTGGCCAATCGAGCTACCAACGCCATTCGTCATTATTCCAACACCCGTTACCAGGTTGGTTCGTCGGCACGTGTTCTATGTAAGTTTTATCCTCCAGAGTTTCTATTACATCACTGTCGCCATAGAAACAAATCTCCTTACAAAGGCGTAGCTGTGGAAAATAATCTTCCTTCTAATACAGTAAACTTATTATGTCACAACACTGATCATTGTAATTACTATTGTAATTTACGTTATTTTAATATCAATGTATATCAAACTCTTCCATCCTAACAACTTGGATTTCATTATAGATGTAGTTGACACTTTGTGTGATATTCTGGTGTATATTCACTCTCTTATATACACAGACAAATGTATGTCATAACAAAAATTGCATACATATTAAAACTTTTTTCAAAAATTATTCCATCTTCATTCTGAGTCTTTACAAAAACCGATATTTTGTAACGACTAAGAAAATGTAAAGATAATGTGAACATTATAATATAGAGCAAACGCTTTTCTGAGTAACATATCATAAAGAGTAAACACCTTACATTTGTGCATGCGTATGTATGTATGTTTGAATATAATATATATATATATATATATATATATATATATATATATATATATAGCAATAATAAATGTCTGAGCAAGATATAAACAGTAGCAGCACGACATACGCACGCACGCACACGCGCACACACATGTACATGTATATATATATATATATATATATATATATATATACACATACATACATAAATACATATATATATGTGTGTGTGTGTGTGTGTGTGTATGTTCAGTTACAATAAAAACAATTTTACATTATTCTGATTGGTTACTCTTTACTTTCGAAGAGTACAAATTTATTGTTCTTCAACAAGAATATCATTGACAGTGACTTCGAAGTTTCAGCCAGCGAAGTCATCGTCGAATTGCGTTTTTGTAAAGAGGAGATCAATACGTTTCATACAGTTTAAATTTTTAGCCACCACTAAACCGGTGACGGTTTAATTACAGCTGCGTAACTAATCGGTTCGGCAAAAAGAAACCGACAGAATTAGTACTAGGCTTTAAAAATACGTACTGGGGTCGATTTGTTCCACTAAACCCTTCAAGGTTATGCCCCAGCCTGGCCGCAGTATAAAAACTGTAAAAGACAAGTAAAAGTTAAAAACTACACACAAACACACAAACACACACACAAATATGTGTACTAATGAAAGAATAGGTCAATACGTTTCATACAGTTTAAATTTTCAGCCACTAGCCCGTTAAAACCATACCATAAACTCCGTTTATTGGAATAGTTTAATTTTTAAATTGAAATTTATCTGTTGTAGATATTGCAAGTGGTGCTTCTGATGACTATGCCAAAGCGAACCATGGCATCAAATATGCTTACACTGTTGAATTACGTGATCTTGGACATTACGGCTTCTTGCTTCCACGAAAACTCATACCAAAAACCTGTGAGGAGACATTCGTCGGGCTGAAAGCTTTTGCTCAGGGTCTTTCTAAAAAGTCACGGCGACAACGTAAACGAAGAACAAAGAGACGACGGAGATCTCGTAAACGTCGCACGTAACCACTCGAACTCTTCTGGAGAACATATCAGAACAGACATCGTTTCAAGATATCCCCATCTGTAATATCTGTTATTTCTTCTAATGCTGGTTGTAGTTTCTGTCTTTGCACTGGTCTCAAATAGAAATAAATATTTCTTTAGTTGATTATCAGTTCTTGGCGTGTTTCCTTTTATCTATCTTTCTTTTGAGCAAACTATCCCTTTGTTTCTGTCCACAAACAATGGAATACGATGAGTACCAGAAATTTGTCACCTTTGTGGATCAGTTTCGTCTTCAGTTGTCATCTACCAATGCCAAATTTCAGAGTCAATTTCATTGTTTCTGAACTCAGACTTCCCAGAAAACAATTATACGAGGGTGGGCTGTTTTCGTAGGTTGACTATGAAGGAGTGGTGCGAGAGCTGTGAAATCTTGCATGCATTAATTTCAACCCTGCTTACTAATAACTGCATTGTTTCTTTCCAGGTAAACTGACATCTGACTGTTCTAAAATAAGTAGTAGAGACTTCTCTTGAAAATCGACAAAATTTGACATCGTCGTGCAGAAAAAGGGTTTAACCCCCAAGGATATTCAAACTGACATGGTTGCTACATTAGGGAATGACACTGTAGGTTTATCAACAGAGCAAAAGTGGGCAACTGAATTTAGGAGAGGAAAGAGGAGTCTTGAAGATGACTCGATGTCTGGATATCCTGTAACTTCCACCACCGAATAAAACAATGATCGTGTTCACCACATTCTGATGGATGATAGGCGATTGACTATAAATCAAATAGCCAATGCTATTAGCATACCCCCATGAGAAAGTTGAGAATATTCTGCACGATGAACTAAATATGACGAACGTTTCTGCTCAATGGATACCACGTTTTCTGACACCTGATCAACAGCGCACCAGGTTTATTACATCACGGCAATATATGACATTATTTGAGGCAGATCCAGCTGGTTTCCTTGGACACTTAACCCAGGATGGGTGTTTGGTTCATAACTTTAAGCCAGAGACAAACAGATAATACACGCACTGAAAATACCCCTCCTCGCCTGCTCCAAAAAGGCAAATGTAATTTCATCTGCGAGGATGGCCTCAGTTTTTTTGAGATGCAAAAAGCATTGTGTATATTTACTATCTTCAAAAAGGTCACAATGGAGAGTATTAAGCCAACTTACTGAGGCAGTTAAGAAAGGTTTTGAAGACCAAACGCCTAGGAAAACTGACGAAAGGTGTCTTGTTTCATCAAGACAATGCTTCAACACACAAGCCCTTCGTTTCAATGGCTGTTGTGCGTGACTGTGGCTTTGAACTGGTTGATCACCTTCCTTTTTCTCCTGATTATGTCCCATCTGACTATAATCGGTTCCCCAACATGAAAATACAGTTGGCTGAGAACCAGTATCGCAATGATGACAACGTCATATCTGCTGTTGATGACTTTTTTGACGAACAAAATGAAAGCTTCTTCACCAATAGGATCCAAATACTGCAATACCAATGGAAGAAGTGTATGGACCGCAAGGACGACTATGTTGAAAAATTAACCTCATTTTGTCACATTCCATGGGAGTATTTTAGTCAGCCTATGAATTTTTCAGCCGACCCTCAGCTGGCCCTCGTGTTTAACCTTCTATTCATCTCTCAGCCTAAATATCTAAAACTTTATGCTTGTATTAAAAAATACAATTCACTCTCTAAACGAGTTAGGTCTTAGTGTTTATAATAATCAGACTTTAGTGTCAGTTTTAATACAACATTTCTGTTTGTTTATTTGTTTTTATTTTTTTTGGAGAGGGGGGAGGTCATCTAAAAATCAGTCACAGAAGCTTAAATTTTACGTTGCAATATGCTGGACTTTAAAATATTTACATCGCTGTATTCTGAAATAACGAAAGAGAAATTAAATTTTTTATACATAAACATTTTAATCTGGGATGTTTTTAGAACCCACAATTTCGAAAGCTTTTTCTATAGGTACAGAAACGTGCAAATGCAAGAATCAGAAGGAAAAAAAACGCATTTAAAGACGAACTTTTCACCGGAAACATTATGGGGAAATAGAAAGATAGTTTCTGTAATGAATTGCTATGTTTGAGGTAAGTGCCATAGAAGAACAAGTTCCTTGCAAGTCAAGTTTAGCTACCTAATCGAAGAATATTTCAATTTTCCCCATGAACTTTATCAGGGAGTTCATGGGGAAAATTATAAAAATAACCTCTTTCCACTTCTCTTAAAATAAAGAGCCACCTTGTTTAATCAAAAGGAATCAATGTATCGTTGTGTACAGTCAGCTATCTTTGGAATTCAATGAACTTAATTCAAACTCATAGAAGTTAATTACTGTCACAAATTAGACTCCTCGCCCCAACAAAATTAATATGAGGAAGTTGTCGAGCATGGATGTGTTTAAAAAACAATAATAAAGTGATTGACAGTGAAGTGAATGAAAACCTGAAGTAAGGTATTGGTAATAGAATATGGAAGCCTGGTATTACAGTTTCGATTCACGGTTCAGGCGCCGATACTTTCATTTTATTGCTCAAGCCTTTGGTTGAAACATGAACCTCTCGAGATACTCCCATCCTTGAAATATTATGCCATCATAACAAGCCACATCAAAAACAGATATGCTTCTTCTTTTCTCAACCGATTTTTTTTTTTTTTCCGTTTTGTATGCATGATCTGACGAATATGGTGGTAGAAAGAAATTATCAATTCCAGTGTGTAGCTGATGGTCCACTCGGTTGTTTATGATTAGTTGGTACTGTTTCAGAGAACATGGAGTCACACGGGCAGAATAACACATGCAATGTTCTGACAGGTCATGCTAATCTATCGCTGCTGAGAAATAGGTTAGCATATCCCTATCTGTTGGGTTCTGACAATCTCCTTGGTTGATGTATTGGAGTCCATGTAATTGGTTCAGAAATGGGAACAGCTGCTTCTAGATCTGAAACCGAGAAGGAAAAAAGAATATAGAAAAACAAATAAATAAGCCAATATTTTCCTGTCCCTTAACCTCATTTTAGTCCCTCCAATCGTAAACAAATTCAAATTTCCAGTTGACATACAAAAGTTATAACCTACATGTCTTATCTCTTAACCCCGTTTATAGTCCCCCAGGCATAATTAATTCGATATTAAACTCTAAGTTTTCTCATTGTCTTCCGCATCTTAATATTCCTGACATATCTTAGTATTTGATTGCAAGTAAAGTAGATTAAAGCAAATAGATTGGTTACTCTATTTAAAAGCACAATTCGTCTGTAAACGGATAGGAAACTATTACTATGAGCCGAGAAGGCATCTTATGTAGTTGACTATAGCAACACCATAAGCGAAGAAAATTTCCTCATCTGCTTGCATCTATATGGCTAACTATCTGTTGTACATGATATACTATGCTATATTAAAACCAAGACTGAACGTTTATGTATTCACTGTCTCCAGATATAACATAAAAATCTAAACCAACAAAATATCAGAATGTTTATAATCTAACGATCCAGAGTTATTGCCAGGGCGGAAGGAAAATAAATCTGGTGACTTGTTTTTAACAGCCACGCCTGTGACGTAAGAAGCTTGCTTCCCAACCACATAGTTCTGGATTTAGTCAGTCCCACTGCGTGGCGCTTTGAGCAAGTGTCATACTATAGCCTCGAGCCTTGTGAGTGGATTCGGTAGACGGAAACTGAAATAAGCCCGTCGTGTATATATATATATATATATATATATATATATATATATATATATATATATATGCTGCGTGGGTGTGTGAGTGTGTGTGTGTGTGTGTGTGTGTGTGTGTGTGTGTGTGTGTGTGTGTGTGTGCGTGCGTATGAGTGTGTGCGTGTGTGTTTGTTTGTTCCCCACCACCACTTGACAAGGTGCTAAATTGTTTACAACCCTGTAACTTAGCAGTTCAGTAAAAAAGACCGATAGAATAAGTACCATGCTTTAAAAAAGTGCTGCGGTCAATTCGTTCGACTAAAAATTCTCTGAGGCGGTGTCACACCAATACGCACAAACCAACTGCAGCAACTGTTCCCCAGAGATCACCCTTCGCTTCGCAACCACAACCAGCAACAAACAATTCCCCGACTTCCCTCATCTCAACTACCTATTATCCTCACAACACACACACACACACACACTCATCAATGAATAAGGCAAAACGTTTTCGCAAACTTTAAAAGAAATTAAAAGGTTCCAATGCAAAACAATTAAAATACACAGCAAAAAGTAAGCACCTTAAATTTAGACTACAATTTTGTACCTTTTCTTCCATTAGAGATGTTTAAAAATACGGAAATCTTAAAACTCATAACTTTCGGGGTCTCACAATATCAAAAACACACGCTTAAAATACCAAGGGTTTGAAGGAATCACAACACTCACTCACACTTGCATACTAACATTATCAAATTCTGGAATCTGAGTAAACTTATAAGAACTCCAAAATCCCACCAGAACCCAACTGAAGCAAAATCATACAGATCCATTAACCTCTTATGCATACGTTAAAAAATTCTAGAAAGATTAATCCTAGGTATCGTTAACTCACATGTTACCATCTCGAAATCACAACTCGGATCCAGACCCCTAAACTCAACCATCGATCTACTCACAACCTTAACACCGAAAATGCGAGACTTCAACATCAAAGCCTCCAGTACCGCCTATTCAACATCAACAAACAGTGAAAATGGGGAGGGGATTTTCGAGTGTTTCATCCCACACCACCCTCCTTTTCTGGATAAAAACAGTGTTTTGTAGCACCATAATTCATTCAACGAAAAAAAAAAATTCCAATAATTCCAGGCAGGAGGCGGTTGCCCACCCAACCCTTTTTTCCCGAACCAAAATAAGCGGTTTGCAGAACATTAGGAGGTCAAGTTAGTTGATTCCACGCGAAAAATCCGAGTTTTTTTCAGTGAAAAACGTGTGGGTGTGATTGTAAAAATTTAACACAACCCTTTCCACTCCATTACTCGATATTCATTAATACAAAAAAAAAAAATACTCAAAACACACACATCATGAAACACAAAACTACTGATCAGGCCAACAACACTTCCAGAACCTGCAATTTCCCGAACAGAGAGCCGCAAGGATCTCTACTCTCGCTCACTCTCTGCCACCTGTATATATAGACAGCCCAATACGCTGGTAGCATCCAACTTATATCCTCCCATTATTCTTCATTTCTCTCCAACCCTATTTAAATCAACTAGAAATCTACCTTTACAACAACAATAATTACCTAATCCACATTCTCGATTGGTGGTGAAAGAGTACAGCAGGGTTCGCCACCATCCCCTGCCGGAGCCTCGTGGAACTTTAGGTGTTTTCGCTCAATAAACGCTCACAACGACACCAGTGAACATCAGATACAACAAATAATCATATTCGATGACATAGACATACCACAGAATACAAAAATATACTCGTAAGTCTTTAACATTCGAAATACATTACAAATCTACAACTTTCAAAACGTACACTGATGACGGACTAAAGAAAACAAAACGACACACGAACATAGAGCCATCTCAAGTGACACTTTTGATCAACACAAGGAAATAATTACAATAATGTACAAGTAATACATTAGATCCATCATGGATTGTAACGGCTCAGTCTAGGTCACCAAAATCTTCCCCAAACCAATCACAATTAACTATATATAGCACAAAATAGTGAACTACACACCTTATGTTGTGCAGCCGAAAAACCTCTCATATTTTACTTGCCCATTGGTTTGGTGTTCGTAAAGTTAAGCAGGTTATACTGGTGTTTTGTTTTCCTGTAGCTAATGTTTTATCGTTTCTTTGTTGTTTTGTTTGTTTGTTTTTGTCGTTGTTTCTGATGAAACATATCAAGACTTGAAGATGGAAGATTTTGTGCTATACACGGAAACAATTTTATCTACCTCTTTAGCACTTTCGCCACATTATCTTTTTACCTTCAGTGCTGTCATATTCTAGGTTCCATACTAAAGACTTTGCACAGTCGCTTGTCCACTAGGTTGTATTTCTCTGGAACCTACCCTCCTATTCTTATGTTCTTCCTAAGTAATAATTTGAAATAATTTAAAATTTAACATAAACAACACTAGCTGCATCCAATTCGTTTGATATCCCGCTAAGAAGGCAAAGACCCATTATTCATGTCCATCGTGTGAAGAAAATCACAATAATGACATCTTTAAAAGTGAAGGCAAAACGAACAACGATGACAAGGAAGACAGCGAAATCCAGTTGTAACTTACCAGCTTGGACAATAGCTGCATGAGCTTCTTCAATAAACCGCTCTTCTTCTCGAATGACCCAATACCGCTGGAAGACACGAACTGTCAGAAATCCCAAAATAACCATCATGCATGCAGTAATAGCTAGTAGAATGGCGAGAAAGATGGTAGATTCGTGGGGGACTGTCGACACCGCTGGATGGTTTGGTGTGGTAAAGTCACTGAATTCCGAGATCGTGTGAAGCAATAGCTGTTCCTTAGACAGACCAGTGGAATTGTTAAGTCGGTAGTATTTCCTCATGGCCCTTCCATTGTGCAGACGGCAGACGATATGGTAATATACACACACTCACAACAGAGAATGATAGCCAAAACAAAAACCAACTGCTAAGATAGTCACCTGTTAATAATGTAACACCTATGTTGTCACTTAATAACACCAATCTGTTAATACCCTGTATATGTGTGTGAGAGTTTGTGAGCGTGTATGTATAAATGTAGTTGTACGCATGGATGTATGCATGTTTGTATGTATGTGTATACACACACACACACACACACATATATATATATATATATACACACACGCACGCACACACGCACGCATAAGCCATTTTGTTTATAAGTATGTTGTTTGTGTTCGTATTAATTACTTCACTTATTAATGAGGTAGGAATTACAGGTGATTTATTTCCTCAATGCATACAACTGTACATACATACAATCATACATATATATGTATGTATATATATATATATTATATACACACACACACACACATATATATAAACGCACGCATGCACACCCGCACACATACGCACGCACACACACGCACGCACACGCACGCACACACACACACACACACACACACTTGAGCATATCTGCGTATTATGAAAATCCGTAGGATGAGAGCTGAATGGTGAGTATGCAGATTAAGACCATTTGCAGCTTGAGGCAATGATAGTAAAGTGACTGAGAAATTCCGTTTTAATTTCATTCAATTCTGGAAATTTCCATTTATGTTATATTGTTGTTGACATTTTCAACTCCCAACCACCACCACCACCACTAAAGCACCATCATTTCAACAGCCATTACGATCGTTTAACTTGCAAGAAATATCAAATTTCCCACAAATAAGAACACATTGCATATTGTTGTCATAAATATACAAAAATACAAGGCGGCGAACTGGCAGAATCGTTACAACGCCGACAAAAATGCTTAGCGGCCTTTCGTCCGTCTTTATGGTCTGAGTTCAAATTCCACCGAGGTCGACTTTGCCTTTCATCCTTTGGGGATCGATAAAGTGAGTACCAGTTTAATACTTAGGTCGATGTAATCGACTTATCTACTTCTCTGAAATTACTGGACTTGTACCAAAATTTTAAATCAGTATCCAAAAAGACACGTAGGTTACGATTAGAACGCTTATGATCATAGGTCTCAACAAGCAAAGCTAGACTCTGGTGCTAAACAGCAAAATCAACATCAATACTAACTCTACTAGAACCACCATCTCCACCTTTCTCAAAGGCAAGTACTTTGGTTCTAAAGCCTTTCCGGATTACAGATTTTTCTTAACTTGGTGTGGTCACCTTGGTCGACACACTCTGAATCGAACAAATAGTGGTTTCAAATTTTGGCACAAGATCAGCAAGTTCGCAGGAGTGGGTCAGTCGATTACATCGACCTCCAGTACCCAGCTGGTACTTATTTTATCGATCTCGAAAGGATAAAAGATAAAGTCGACCTCGGCAGAATCTGAGCTCAGAACGCGAAGACAGACGAAATGCCACTAAGCACCTTGCCTGGTGTGCTAATGATTCTGCTCGCCGACTTGAATTCAACAAACATTGGTTTCAAACTTTGGTACAAGGCCAGCATTTTCGGAGAGGGGATAAAGTGATTGCTTCGGCCCCAGTGCTCAACTGATATTTATTTTATCGATGCCGAAAGAATGAAAGGCAATATCGACCTCGCTGGAATTTCAACTCAGAACTCAAAAACGGACGAAATGTCGCTGAGCATTTCGTCTGGTGTGCTAACGATTCTGCCAGTTTCTCGATTCAAATTGAATAAATTTTAAATTTACTTAAATAATAGGCGCAGGTGTGGCTGTGTGGTAACAAGCTTGCTTCCTAACCATATGGTTCCGGGTTCAGTCCCACTACTGTAACCTTTACTATAACCTCGGGCCGACCAAAGCCTTGTGAGCAGATTTGGTTGATGGAAACTGAAAGAAGACCGTCATATACATATATATGTATAAATTTTATGTGTGTGTGTCTTTGTGTCTGTGTTTGTCCCCCTCACCCACCCACCACCACTACCATCGCTTGGCAACCGATGTTGATGTGTTTACGTCCCTGTAACCAAGCGGTTCGGCAAAAGGAAGCGGTAGAATAAGTACTAGGCTTACAAAGAATAAGTCCTGGAGTCGATTGCTTCGACTAATAAAAAAAACCCTTTAAGGCGATGCTCTAGCTTGGCCGCAGCTAAAATGATTGAAACAAGGAAAAGAATAAAAGAATAATGGCTTCAAATGTTGGCACATGGCCATCGGTTTTGCGGGAGAGGTGTACGTTGATTACACCAACTGGTACTGATTTCATTGACCCTGAAAGGATGAAAGACAAAGTCGACCTCGGTGGAATTTGAACTCAGAACTCAAAGACGTACAAAATGCCGCTGAGCATTTTGTCCGACGTGATAACGATTCAACCATAGGTACATGTACATTAATATAAATTAGTGCGGATTATAAGAGGTTCCAGATTATCTGTGTCCGGAAAGTTGGTGCTGTAGCTGCACCACATCACAACTACCACCACCATTACCACCTCTTGAACTGCTAGAAATAGCAACCAAATCTCTCCAAAATTATACCTGGTCTTTAAGAAGGACGCACATACAATGTTGTCCTAAAAGCAGCTGAGTCTGAATAAAAGATGCATGAAACATGCTGGGCACAATTGGAATGCACTTGATCAGTAAGTCTGTGTAATCTAGGTTAACAACAACAAACAAACAACAGCAGTAGCATCAACAACAATAACAACAAGTAGCAGCAGCAGTAGCTATAACTAAACAATACTTTTTCCAAAGGTTACGCCTTCAAAATTGTTTTAAATATGTTGTATGCTTAGGGCCTGTAAGAGGGTGCTCAACCGTTACATCGGTCTGAGGCTTAGTAGGCCAAGGAGAGATCCTTGAATATCTGTTGGGCTCTTTCTTAAAGACAAAAAAGCAAACTATAGTCTCCTTGAATTTTGTGAGGAAAGGACAGGTTTTGGTGCCTGGGGGTGCTTCAGAATATTCTGGATAGACACTAGTTTGTAATAATGCTAAAGTGGAGTCACTAAAGTGGAGTAAATCTGAGGTGCACTATTGAATAGTGAGGGGCCAGTACCGTCCAGCGCCCTTGGCGATGGGCATGGGAAAAGAGCCCGAAAGCAGTCTTGTTTGCCTTACCAAATTTCTCTTGGAATCCCTGCGAGTGCTTCAATGTGTGAGAGTTTATATACAAGCGCGCGCGCACACACACAGATACAGACACGTGGGCACCTACGTACATATACATATACATACATACATACATATATATACATACGCGTGGCTTAGTGGTTAGGGTATTCGATTCACGATCGTAAGGTCGTGAGTTCAATTCCCAGCGATGCATTGTGTCCTTAAGCAAGACATTTTATTTCACATTGCTCCAGTCAACTCAGCTGGCAAAAATGAGTAGTACCTGTATTTCAAAGGGCCAGCCTTGTCAGACTCTGTGTCACACTGAATTTCCATGAGTACTACGTTAAGGGTACACGTGTCTATGGAGTGCTCAGCCACTGCACGTTAATTTCACAAACAGGCTGTTCCGTTGATCGGATCAACTGGAACCCTCGTGACAGTATACATACATAAATACATGCGTACATATGCATATATTTTGTGCGTGTATGTATACAGAGAGAGGGGGAGAAGAGAGAGAGAGAGAGAGAGAGAGAGAGAGAGAGAATTAGAAGAGTAACTTATTAATAGCAATGATTTAAAGATTATCTGCCGATAATCTATTGTAACACATTTCTAAGCGTGGGTTATATGATACATCAACGTTTGTTGATGTCAGTCTGTCTGACTGACTGTCTGACCTTTTCTTAGCTCCTCCCTCTAACTCCCCACTGTATAAATTTTTCATTACTCACACACACGTGCGCACACGAGAGCAAGACCGGATTAACCGTTAAACAACATAACCACATGCTTAGACCACCAAGGAAAAAGGACGCAACACATTTTTTTTATTTGCTTCTACTGCTGGATTTACCCGGGTGTAATGCAGTTGAATCAAGCCCGAACAAAAGGGAAGCCGCATAGTAAATTAACAAAAACGAAATATATGTAAAGTGATGGTTTGTTGCCGACTTAATGTGGCAGTCCCCGGAAAGGGAAGAATGCTACTGTTATTTAACCCCAAGAAACACCGTTTCTAGTTGGTTACGTGACACAAGCGTTCTGTGTCCTTAAGTTTTCAAACAGGGGAGATAAGCACTTCCATCCAACAAAGCCAGCATCCAGAGACTAGTTTTAGGGTAATTGCCCTTCATCAGTCTGGTGTAGTTTGACCTTGCTAACTTTATTCTTTATTACGAGCACATTGGTTCTTACAAAGAAGGGATAAACAAAGACAGACAACACAATAAGTGGGGTACATAAAACATAAATCGAATGAAATTATGGATATAATGATAGAATGAAAAATGAGATGTCTTACCTGCGCCCCACACGCAGGTAGTATCATTTAACTGTTTATGTAACACATTATTCACAAACAGTTCGTTGTTCTTCTTTACAACGTTTTTTTCTTCTTTAAACATTATTTTAAGTATTAAAAATTTCACTTACTTTCAATTTACTATGTACTCTATTATGTCGTCAAATAGCACCAGTGGTGGTAGTTCGTCGTATCGAACCAGCAGCTCTGTTATTACAATTTGTTCACCAAATAATTCTTTTAATCTTTCTGCTTTCTCTCTCTCTCTAGCAAAACTGCCTTGTCGTCTTCGGTATCCTCATTCCCCGATAATTTTACTCTGATTACATTTTTCATTTTCGTGATCCATATCTCTGTTTCTACGCTCTTTTTATACTCTATCATCGTCTTCACATTTTTTCCTTTCGGTACTCCTTCCCCTTTTTCCGTCTCTATTCTCTCCTCATGTTCCTGGTTTTTGTGTCTCAACCATCTCTATCTCTCTTTTTACTCTTTATTGTTGCTGCCTTTCTTTTCTGCATACTTGTTTTTTCTTCTGTAATTTTCTTTTTTGTTATTTCTGTTCTTTCAATTTGTATCTTCTCTACGTTGCCTTTCCTCTTTTTTTTGCGGGCTTTTTGTTGGTGAATATGCATTTTCATCTCTTTTCTTATTTCTTTTTCCAACTGAGTATTTTCCTTCTACGTTTTCCATCTCTTCACTTACTTGGCTTTGTGCTACCACTCATTGTTCCACCTCTTCCTCCTGTTCTACTTCTTGTTTCTGGGGACACCTTGCTTTCATGTGTCCCCGTACTCCACAGTGGTAGCAGATGGGAGGTCTTACCTCCACTACCACTCTTAGTTTAACAACCTCTGGCAGCATAATTTCATTTGCAATTTTATGCAGGTTTGGTAAACTGATTTGGACCGTCACCTCGAGGTTGTATCCAAACCAGTTTACCTCTGTTGTCCTCGTGACCTTCAGCATATTGGTCTCCTCCTCCGTGTTGAAGAGGATGGCTGCCACCAGCCACGCTTCATCGATGTCTGGGGGCACTCTGCCAATCCTAACTTTAGCCGCATGTTTGCCACAGTAGGTTGGCAGTAGTGTCCACTCTTCTGACCTCGATGGCAGCGTGGAGCACTTTATTGCGTCCTGTTCGGTCGCAAACCGTACCTCCACTGTGCCATACTTCTTGCCTCTGGTGTAGAATGTCGTTAGGTGTTTAATGTCCTTAAGACATTCTTCCATTGCTTCAACGGTCGCTATTTCCACCCTTTTATTTGAGTTTGACAGCGTTCTATACACTACAGTTTTTTTGTTTTTTTTTACTGTTTCCTCTATTACTTCTTTTGGCGGGGTCAGCCTCAGGCTGTTTCCTTCCTTAACTATGAGTTCATTAGACGTCTTCAATTTCTTTTCGTCGAACTTCACTTCTTTCACTTGCAAAACGTCGTTATTCAAACCCCTTCCTGTTACTGCAGCATAGCTGACGGCTGGTTGGGTCTCCATTACTTCGTTGCTTCACACTTATCACAAATGACAAGAAAATTTTCAGAAAATATATTTTTTAGTATAACGCCACCATTGTAAACTCTTCTCGTAATTTTTAAGTTACATTCATGATAGTGTTGTTAGCAGACCTCCCCCTATAAGTGTCAAATCTTTGGCAATATTTTTGCTGTTAAAAAGTGATGTGGAAATCCGTACTTGCATCAATATTCTCAGCTTATGGTTGTTCAAACAGGTTAAGTTCTTTGTTAGATAAACATTCTTTATGAGAGACCAGCAACTCAGCCACATCATTATCTATGACTTCTTCGAAACTTATAACCTAATATGCACATATATATATGGTAATATTATACACTACCTAAAGGTGGTGGGCTAACAGAATTGTTGGCACGCTGGGAAAAATGCCTAGCGGCATTTCGTCTGTCTTTTATGTTCTGAGCTCAAATTCACCGAGGTTGACTTTGCTTTTCATCCTGTCGAGTACTGGGGTCGATGTAATCGACTTTCCTCTTCTCCCGAAATTATTGGCCTGATGCCAAAATTTAAAACCAATATTATACACTATCTAATAAGCATTAATATACGAGACCCCCTTTTTTTACTGAGGATAAGCTATTGTACAACTATATAGATTTTAGTGTGTGTGGGGGGGGGGTAAAGAATTGTTTCAAACATAAGTACAAGGCCTGAAATTTTGGTGTGGTGTGCAGGTGTATCCCAGTACTTGATTGATACTTTATTTCATTGGCCCCCAAAGGATAAAATGCAAATTTGACCTCGGTAGGAATTGAGCTCATAACGTATGGTGTCGTAGAAAATACTGCATGGTATTTTGTCCATGATTCGATTAGTTGCTTAAAACAGCGAAGTGTTGTTGATAATTCACTCAACGAAGAATAAGGTCAGCCCAGTGTTAAACTTTCAGGGACTGACTAACCCTGTGGCATTATACACGGACAGTGAAACCACAGATATATCTGGAGAGATCTTGCGGGAATAGAAACAAATGACTGGGTTTTCTATTATTGTTGATCTGCATTTAGCCTGCCTACAGATTTGTGTGACTGAAAAATTGTGAAAGTATCAGCTAATGAAATACAAGGACTAAACATACTGCTTGATTAGGATGAGGTTCGGACTGAACTCTAAGCCAAAGATCATGGCGAAAGTCCTCAAGACAATAATGAGAAAAGTAGGTAGAGTTAAAGCAGCCTGTAACACGTACATACATAATATTTTGATAGATGAAACTGGAGGGATTCGGATAGAAGATACCTGAAAGCGATTGGTAATTGATAGGACACACTATTGGTCAGTGTTGAATCTCTTTGGATCTGGGAGATTAAAATGAAAGTTGTGGTTGAGATTTTGTGGGTTCTGAATAAAATATTTTGTAGGAGGGAACGGGTGGATGAATAAACAACAGTACCACATTTCGTTCAGAATCGTTGAAAGTGATGCTAAACAAATAGAATATCGAACGCTTCTTCAAGAGCTATGTTACAAACCGATCAGGATTGGAATCATAAGGAGATATCGAACCATCAAGGCCATTACCAAGAGAGAGTGTATCCCCCCGATCGAGGCGGTTAGGGTTAGGGTTTGTAACGAATGGGAGAAGGCATTAAAGCATAGTACCAGGGGAAAGGAATAACTTGCATATCTCCAGGCTGGAGATGAGATTTTTTGAGTGAATCCATCCTGAAGGGAAGAGTGACGGAAGTTAATACCGAAGATAACGTTTCTGTTGATGGAATGCCACATCATATTTTCTACGTCCATAGGGTTATCGGTTCAATGAACGATGAAGTTCGTAACGACAGTTGAAAAGAGGACGAAGCCAACATCGTAGTGCCACGAAGGTTGCAAACGGATCGACGTTAACGCCGTGGACAAAGAATTACGAAAAAGTATGAGAATCAGAATCAAACTGAATTTTCGTTTGTAGAAAACTGTACATTGAAACTGTTTAGTAGGGTCTTTTTCCAGAGTTTTAGAGTAATTTTTTAATTTGCTGTTACATAAAATGTCTTTAGATCAAGAGGGCGTGTGATAATATGGGTTGAGATAGAAAGTGGAAGTGACATCAGAGGCAGAGGGGTCAGTTGTGTGTTGAACATGAAGTTCGCCAGAGCACATTCAATAAGCACAAAGAGACGAGTTCCTTTTCTTTTTCGAGGACACACTGACGCAGTTTGAGGAAGAAAGTCTTTAACCTAGGTAATGCCAGATTATTTTAATGCTCGCCTTTTCCACCACAAAGAGAAAAACCTCGAGAGACGGGCATTTCTATACAAAGTGTAAAGTGTCACCTAATTGTTTAGCGTCGTCAAAAGTAAGGTAATCTTTAATATACCTCTCAGAAACAAATTTCATATACACGAGTTTGTAGAAAAAGATCCCAGTCAAATTATACACTATTGAACAGTGCCATCAATGTATCCTCGCATTTCCAAGTTCTAGAACGATCAAGTCTCATAAACATTCCATTTTAATTTAGTTTGTCACACATGTTTGTCTATTTTTATCTATCTGTCTGTCTGCCATCTGTCAATTTATTTCAATCTCGGTGAAAGTATATTTAAAGATAGGAAACATTAAAAGCTAAAGCATAAAAAATATACGGTAAATGAAAACAGGAATATCAATTCCTATTGCTTAACAGAGGATTGAACAGCAAATACATGTTTACATTTTAAACAAAACGAACCAGATGTTAAGAATAAGCACAACGTTCCCATATATTTTTATTCTTTCTCATGTGCGCTCTTTATAGCTGCACTGTTTGCTCTGTTTAAAAGACAAACACCTAAAAACAATATTTATAGATGACTGACATGTCTTTCAGGAATATGTACGGAAAACAACTCTGGTGCGTTTCGTCTTTCGTCGAAGATTCATCAGTGAAGTGTAACCGCACTGTAATTTAGTTATGTAAGTGTTTATATATCTATAATACATTAAAAGTAAGCTTGAATCTTGCTTACTTGCAATGTTACCCAGCCAAACTAACGCATAATGGGAAAATACTATGAATTAAGTTTCCCCTGAAATGTGAATAAAAACGGAATCAAACAAGTTTCGCGTAAATCGGACAAGTGGTTTTGGAGATATTAGGTGTCTTCGGGGTATAAATGCCCAAAACGGTGCATAATGGGAAAATATTTCGAATATAACTTAACCCTGGAAGGGAAGAAACTCTTACCTTTCGATTAGACAGTGACTTGACAAAGAAAAAATACGATTTGTTTTTTACAGTAAATGTTTCTACTTTCGCTTTTGTTAAACACAATATTTTAATCATTAAGAAATATTTTTAAATGAATGTGATTTCAAAAATGTAAGTTGTTTGTACAGTACGTATTTATATTTTAGCTTTCTTTAAATAGACAATATTTTAATGTTTTTTTTTAAATAATTGTCAAGTGAATACCATTACAAAAATTTTTTGGCATATTTAAAAAATATTTAACTGTGAAAATGACTTTAAAATACGGTAAATATTTCGTAAAAGACCCGATCGGTGTGAAATAATTTTTTTCCATAGCGTTTTTTTTTTTCGAATGCATTCAACGTATCTCACCCCAAAAGATCTGGCTGCTATTTCTAGCACGCCCTGCTACCACGTAACAGCTATTTGCGATAAAGAACCCGAAATACCTGTTACATAGTAGCAGAGCATGCAAGAAATAGCAGCCAAATCTTTCCCTTTTCTGGGGAAAGGAGCCGTTTTCGCGTTATTTCGATATCACATTCGTTGAAAGCATGCGAAATAACCTGGAAAAGAAAAAAGGTCACGAAACAAAACTCCGTTGCTGGAAAACTCAGACTTTCCCGGTGACCCAACGGGTCACAGGTAGTCAGTATATATATATATATATATATATATATATATATATATATATATATATATATATATATATATATATATATATATATACATATATATATCGAGATGAACACTTAGCTGTTGTGCATTTCTAGGAAAGCACTATTATCGCTCAGTCTCTTTTCTCTTCTATAAAACTTAAGCTACTAGGTGTATGAAATAAAACGTTGTTAATTATTAGATGTTAGCAGTAAACATCCACTATTACCCAGGTACATAAATAAAATCAAACCATTGATTAAACATTATTTTACCTCCTATCTTTAGAAATCGACTTAGCAACGAATCTCAGTTACTCTATAATTACTGTACAATGTCTGAGAGGGAAAAGAAATGAAATAAAAGGATTAAGCTATAATATTCTTGTGTTATTAAAAAGTTTACGTCGCCATTATATGATCCATGGTTTGGTTCCATCTAGAGGAATTTTGGGCAGGTGATGCCTATCATAATCTCAGATCGACCTAAGCCCGTCAAGCTATGCCAGTTCTTGACGGGGTAGACTAATTCTTTGCTTGGCTTCATACGAGCATCTGTGAGTTCTCTCTCTCTCTCTCTCTATATATATATATATATATATATATATATAGGGAGAAAGGGATTCGGCAGACAGTTATGGGCCTCTCTTTCACCTTCTGGATCAATGTACCAGCTAAACACACCTCTAGTAGGCCTTACTTCCCTTTCTCACCCCCAGCACAAATCCCAGAAATCCTGAAAATATCATGAACGAGGCCCTTCTCCCTCTGATAAAACCATTTTAAAAACTGAAGCCTTTAAACGTTGGTAATACTAGAAACGCAACACGAAGCTGCATTATACACCACTAATCCACAATATCGTCACACTTTACTTACACTAAGAAGTTTTGTGCAACAACAAGCAAAAATCACTATAGTAATTCATGTTTGTCACAATGCAGTATTTCATTAAACTCATATGACTATAATAAAAAAAAAAAACACATCAAAAATGGTTTCAGGAGACGAATATTCACGTTTTCAAAAAAAAAAAACTAAGTCACATATTATCATTTATTCAGAGATTCCGTAATTTTCATCTGACATGATCGTGAAAATATGTAATTAAAGCATAAAACTTTTCGTGCTGCATGTCAGAACCAGCCAATTTTTTTCCAATGAATAATTTAATTAAAAAAACCAAGTGTAAGAGGAGAAAAAAAAAACAAGGTGAAAATAGAGAGCAGATATAGAATTTTCCTGTCTTGGATTTATTTTTTTAGTCTAAAAGTAATTTAAACTTGAAATTGTTACTTGACTGTTCTTACCGTTTTTTAAATGTATGCCGAAGTTTCTGTTGTAGAATAGCTGCATCTTAATGACATTGGATAAACCATTAAGCAAAATAAGCACGTGCTTAGACCATCAAAGGAGGGTGAAGGGGACACCGCAGAAATGGTAAATAATTAACGGCACAAAAGAAATCACCTTAAACTTCCTAAAATAATATTCGAAGTGGTTTATATGATCGGAAATAAAATTTCGTAGTGTTCATGGTGTCATAGTGAGGATCTCATCAGTCTTCGCAGTTAAAAACGTTGGAGAAACTTTTAAATTTAAATAAAATGGAAGTATACAAAAATAAACATTATTTTCTATCTTTTAGTTCTACTTCATTTTGAAAACTAGATATTTATTCTCTGCTCTATTATTGTTTATATTTTGAATTACATACGTTTGTTGGTACCAAACTCTTTTAAGTGTTTAAGGCCTTTGTGAGTCTTAATTCCGGCTCTGCTGATTCTATTAATCTCTACAAGCTAAAATAGGCAATTGATTTCTCCTCTCTGTATGTTATGCCCTTACAAAACATGGACAAATACACATTAACCCTTTGAGCGCAAAAAGCGGATTTATCAGCTCAAAATTTCATGACCGTTAACTGCAGAAATGGGTTTCCTCCACAGCTTTGAAACAAAACTCTCTTTATGCTGCAGGAAGCGGAGGCACACCCAGTGACATTTTTTACAGAGACAATTTTTCAATCTTTTTTTTACATATTTCTTTAAATATATCTTAACAGAGCAAGAATAAAATACTTTTAGTGTAGGATATAAAAACCGTACCTACAAGAGACACTGGAAAAGTTATAATGGAATTGAAGGTTTAGATACCTGTGGAGTATCTCCTTCTCCCATTATAATTATTTTGTAGTTTCAAGGAACTGGAACGGGTCGCCGATTTGTGCGAAGCGATGTGATGAGAATGGCTCCTTAGTACATCACACAGTCAATACAATAAATAGAGATAGAACAATGCATATATGTGCCAGAATAAGAAACACAACCGGGTAGAATGTTTAAGAGAAGATTTATCGATATGTTAACAGTGATTGTGTGTGCGTCATATATACAGAATAATAGATAGAGAGATGTTGACGTTAGGACGAATGGTAGAGACGGAGATGGAGGTCGCTGAATGCTATTAGACGAAGTTTATGAGTATCCACGTGGCTGCTGTTGTGTTGTCGCTGGAACTGGCGGTGTCTTGTGTGGTCAGTGGCTAGACATCGAGACGAGGAAAAGTAAGTTTTTTTATAAGGATTTGTAGGCTCAGCTGAGGTAGAAAACAGGCTGTCATACGTGACCTTATTTGGAGGCTGCGACTGGTTGGGTTGCATATTGGTGCGCGATAGAGCAAGAGACAAATTGCACCAATACCAACCAATCAGAATAGTGGACACAACAGGGTCCAAAATGTGGCCATGGGCTAGCTGTTATCTACTACGTTTGTATGTATATATGTAATAGAGAGGAGAGGAATTTCACTCAAATGTACGCTACAAAGTATTGCAAAAGCAAAAAAATATCACTTCTATTTGGGGTGGATTATTCTTTTACTTGTTTCAGTCATTTGACTGATGACATGCTAGAGCACCGCCTTAAAGAGTTTTAGTCTAAGAATTCGATCCCAGGACTTATTCTATCGACCTCTGAACCGAACTGCTAAGTTACGGGGATATAAACACACCAACGATTGCCAAGCGATGGTGGGGGCACAAACACAGACACAAAGATGCACACGCACACACACACACACACACACACACACACACACATATATATATACGACGGGCTTCTTTCAGTTTCCGCCTACCAAACCCACTCATAAGGCTTTGGTCAGTCCGAGGCTACAGTAGAAGACACTTTCCCATAGTTCCATGCTGTGGGACTGAACACGGAATTATGTGGTTCGGAAGCAAGCTTCTAACCACACAGCACATGAAATTTAATTACACAGTCAAAAAGTTAAAGGACACAGTTGTACAATAATTACAAATATTTGTTTTGTTTCGTTTTTTTCACTAATTCTCTTTTTCTTTCAGCAACAATTTTTGTCCCCTTTTATACTGTTTCTGTATATTGTTTGTGGACTGATTTTTCTAAAGATTGTTTCTCTTTTCACATCCTATTTTCCGTTTCCCAATAACGTCAGTCTACATTATACTCACACCCTTGTGTTTCTTTTTCCCGAAAAAGGTGTTTCTGACAAAAAAAATTTTTTTTAATTGATAACCTGTATCAACGATCGTTTTTAATATATCTGAGTGTTGCATGCATACATACATACATTTGAGAAATCTTTTACCTGAAATTCCTGCACCCCAAAGTGTTCTGGATTTCGGATGTTGTCGAATTTTGGAATATCTTTATATTTGCATCAAGTAAGGTCTTCAGATGTATGTGTTTAGGGTCTAGAACGAACAACAGAAAAGTTGAGAATTGTTGTTGCTGTTGCTATTTCGCCTCTGGTCAACCCTGATCCAACAAACTTAGCTGAAAAGCATTCCCTCTGTGAAAATGCACACTTTTGGGGGGGGGGGGGGAATAATTTCAAATTTACATTACCTCACATATCCTTCTTTTCTCAGACAATTATGTGTAATTTGAAAGAGGTTTGGTTGTTACTTCTAGTAGATCAATCAATCTGTTCAAGCTTCTTTACTTTATTGGAAGGATTTTTGCTAATTTTTTTTACCCCTGATGTCAGTTGCATTTTAATGCCTCATCACAGTACTCTGCAATCCCATTAAACTTCATTAGCTTCACTGGAGGAAAATGTATTTATGTCCAAATTATGGTTGCTTTTGAGTACACACATAATAGCTTTGGGTGGTTTGATTTTGTATGAATGTAAAAGGCAAATGATTTTTCTGCTAGGTGTGAGGAGAAACCAGAGCATCGGTTTTATGAGAATGTAAGATGAGATGTTATATAGTTTCTTGAGAATGAATGAGTTGGGGTTTAGTTTCAGTATAACTTCAAGGATTGTCGTTCACAGGTGAATGCTATGATGCTAAATGAATCTATAAACTTCAAATGGATTTTGGCTAATGACAAGCTTATGAGCTGTCTCTCTCCACCTGTTCCAGATGAAAGTTGCATTTCAAATTCCTTGAGATTTTTGATTAGCAGTTTAATTATATAATCTTTTCTACTATAGGCACAAGGCATGAAATTTGGTGGCAAGGGATAATTTAATTACATTGACCCCAGTGTTCCACTGGTACTTCTGTTAATGACCTCAAAAGGATGAAAGGCAAAGTCAACCTTGGTGGAATTTGAACCCAGAACATAAAGCTGGAAGAAATGCCACCAAGCATTTTGTTTTGTGAAGTAACAATTCCACCAGCTCACAGCTGTAATTTAATTACATAATACAAGGAACCATAAGACTGGTGCTTATCCGTTTTCTGTAGAATGAAGCAACTGAGCAATTTTTCTTTCTCAGAATAGGATACTAGTCTAATAAAAGTAATTTCCTTTGTGGGAAGAATTGAACTTGGAAGTGCAGCATAAACATTCAAGTGTATCAAAATTACCAGTCTAAGAGGATCTGTAAAGGTCATAGGTACAATTCCAAACTTCTCAACACCATAATAAATCATTTGTCAATGTAGCCTCTGCGTTGTTGCTCAATCTTCTAGAAATGACCATTGTTGTTGTTGCACTCCGTTGCTTACGACATCGAGGGTTCCAGTTGATCCGATCAACGAACAGCCTGCTCGTGAAATTAACATGCAAGTGACTGAGCACTCCACAGACACGTGTACCCTTAACGTAGTTCCCGGGGATATTCAGCGTGATACAGTGTGACAAGGCTGACCCTTTGAATTACAGGCACAACAGAAACAGGAAGAAAGAGTGAGAGAAAGTTGTGGTGAAAGAGTACAGCAGGGTTCGCCACCATCCCCTGCCGGAACCTTGTGGAGCTTTTAGGTGTTTTCGCTCAATAAACACTCACAACGCCCGGTCTGGGAATTGAAACCGCGAGTCTGCTGCCCTAACCACTGGGCCATTGCGCTTCCACAGAAATGCCCATTAAATCTCCTTGAAACTAAACTTTACCATCTTAGAATGAACACGTAGATAATGTCCGAGTTATGATGATAGATCCTTTGTTGGTTTTAATGAACTAGCCCCACGTTAAATCAACATATAAATAACTGAGCATTCAACAGATACTTGTAACCTTAATGTAAATTTTCAGGCTGAAGCAGTGTGAAACAATGTGACAAAGCTAAATCTTTGAATTACAAGTATGATCCAAACAACAGCCTAGGTATCCACAGTTTTTGTCAACCAAATTTCATTCATAAGGCTTAGATTAATCTAAGGCTGTGGTAAAAGACACTTGTGCAAGATTCCACACATCAGCATTAAATCTAAAACTTCAGGGTTGTGAGGCGAACAACTTAACTACTCAACAATGCCTGCATGTGGGGTACACTATTACTGGAAAAAAAAAAGACAGATGGATGATGGTGACTTGAATACCTTTAATTATTAGTCTACTTAATCATGGCTTAGCTAGAGCTAAACAATGACAATAATAACAACAATAACAGTTTTGTCCTTGTCTAAAGGGAAAAATAATTCCACTGGTACACCTATTTAGAGCTAGATTCAAAGGACCATTAATAACTGTTATGAAGATACATCAATGCCATGCCAATGATATATGAACCCAAAACTTTTTCCACTAATTATTCAAGTGCAGTTCTTCCCAACCCTAGGGTTCCACAAGAAATATTTATTAATAACTAATTTTTTACAAGTGCATTTTAGAGTAATTTTTTGTGTTTAATCTTATATTCATAATTTTTATTATATACACATAATATACTTCACATCTCATGATCTGTAGGTAGTAAAGAAACCCTGCTGAGAAAATGAGCTTTTGATGGGAAATTGTAGGAAAATTTGGTCTACACAAGGTCTTAGTTAAAATATTTTACACTGATGGATTTAGCACTGTTAAACTTTTCAAAGACAGTTTTATGATTTGTATAATCATTTACAAAATCTAGTTTGTTGAGAGAGAAATAAAAAATACAGCAATTTCTGTATAGCAGTTCACTGAGACATGATATGTACTTCAAACCACTGCACTTGCCATCATTAAAGTGTGACAATGCTGATGCCCCACCTTCCAGGGTTTTAACAGTCTATATCAAAACTCAGTCCTAGTAGATTGGAACTTCTTTTATCAACCATTGAATAACAAAAGGCACAATCAACTTGGGTAGGGTTTGAACTCAGAGCATTAAAGGAGTAATCAAATGTCGCATCTTGTCTGATGTTCTACTAATTTTACTTGTTTCAGTCAGTAGACTGTGGTCATGCTGGGGCACTGCCTTGAAGAATTTTAGTCAAATGAATCAAGTTTTTAAAGTATAGGTACTTATTCTCTCAGTCACTTTTGCTGAACTGCTAAGTTACAGGGATGTAAACACACCAACACCAGTTGTCAAGTAATAGGTGTGGGAACAAACAAAGACACACACACACACACACACACACATATATTATATATATATATATATATATATATATAAAGAGAGAGAGAGATACACAACAGGCTTCTTTCAGTTTCTGTCTACTAAATCCACTCAAGTCTTTGGTTGGCTTGAAGCTATAGTAGGAGACACTTGCCCAAGATGCTATGCAGTGGGATTAAATCCGGAACCATATCGTTGGGAAGCAAACTTCTTACCAAACAGCCATGCCTGCACCTATAAATACATTTATTCAAAATAATTTTCTCTAGTACATCAAAATGCTGACATCTGAATACACCACATACCACAAGACCATACTTGTATATAATAACAGCATGTGTGTTGACAGCCGGTTAAAGGTTGGACTGTTGAAATATGAAATAAGTTGGATTACTTCCATTTCTGAGTATTTCCAGTCAATTCTGTAAAGCATGTAACTTGAGAACTTCATGAGGCCAGCAACCCTTAAAATTCCACTAATTTTCTGTTTTTAAAAGAACAGCTAGTTACTGGCCTCATAGATCCATTACATACAATGCAGCTGAACCTAAATAAGTCTCAAATTGTCTTCAACTGACATGTCTACAGAATAATTGGTTTTGTGTGATTGTATATCCATTTATCATTTCTCTTTTACACTTGAACTTTTCCCCACTGAGTGTGAAACCAGTCCAGGGTTTCTACAGAGTTGTTAAATTCTTATTACTATTGCTGTTGCTGTCATTCACCATTGTTATTCATGATTGACAGACTTGTTAGAGCAGCAGACAAAATGCCTTGCAATATTTGTTCTGGCTCTTCACATCTGTAGTTCAAATCTCGCCAAGGTCAACTACATTTTTCATCCTTCTAGGGCATTGAGTTAATCAACTTACCTTACCTCCAAAATATAAAAAATAAAAAATAAATTTTAAAAAGTAAAACAAAATCTTGGCTTCATGCCTCTGTTAGAAAATATTGTTATTCTTGTTATCATTCTTATTCTTAATTGGTGAGCTGGCAGAAACGTTAGCACGCCGGGTGAAATGCTTAGCGGTATTTCGTCTGCTGTTACGTTCTGAGTTCAAATTCCGCCGTGATTGACTTTGCCTTTCATCCTTTCGGGGTCGATAAATTAAGTACCAGTTATGCACTGGGGTCGATGCAATCGACTTAATCCGTTTATCTGTCCTTGTTTGTCCTCTCTGTGTGTAGCCCCTAGTGGGCAGTAAAGAAGTAATTCTTATTCTTAATTGGCAAGATCATTAAAACATTGGACAAAATGCCTCATTACATTCTGAATTCAAATCCTGCAAAAGTCAACTTTGCTCTTCATCCTTCTGTTGGTGAGGTGGGGATAAAATGAACTACTAGTTATGTATGATACTTAACCAGGTTGATTTATTCAGCTACACAGCTCTCTTGAATTTCTGACTTTGTGCTTATATATGAAATTATTATTATTTGCTGAGATCAAATTTTCTTTCATCCTTGTGAGGTTGATAAAATAAAGTACCAGGATCAATGTAAATCAACTTACAACTCCCACCAGACTCAAGCAGATCAGTAGAGAAGACTTACAGAGCCTAATAGGTAAGCTAGTGATTGAAAAGAATGTTTGTTTACTCTCTTATACTCTTTTACTTGTTTCAGTCATTTGACTGCTACCATGCTGGAGCATTGCTATATTTTTTAAGCCTAGTACTTATTCTATCAGACTCGTTTGCTGAACTGCTAAGTTGGGATGTAAACACACCAACACTGGACATCAAGCAGTGATGGAGGACAAACACAGACACACACACAGACATACACACGGCGAACTGGCAGAAACGTTAGCACACCGGGCGAAATGCTTAGCGGTATTTCGTCTGCCGCTACGTTCCGAGTTCAAATTCCACCGAGGTTGACTTTGCCTTTCATCCTTTCGGGGTCAATTAAATAAGTACCAGTTACGCACTGGTATATAATCGACTTAATCGGTTTGTCTGTCCTTGTTTGTCCCCTCTGTGTGTAGCCCCTTGTGGGTAGTAAAGAAATAACACACACACACATACACGACAGGCTTCTCTCAGTTTCCATCTACCAAATCCACTCACAAGACTTTGGTAGGCCCAAAGCTAGCTATAGTAGACTGCACTTGCCCAAGGTGCCATGCAATTGGACTGAACCTAGAACCTAGAACCATGTCGTTAGGAAGCAAGCTTCTTACCAGTCATGCCAGTTTTTTTTTTTTTTTTGCTTTTTTTGCTTTTTCTTTTACTTTAAAACTTAGAGATGTTAGAAGCAAACAAGAAGTATACAAAGGAACATAAATGACATCAGCACCATTTTATAAGGAAATGAATATATGCAACTAAATTGTAGCTGGATGGTAGAGGTGCTATTAACAATAACATAGATATATAGTAATCATTACTTTTATTCAATTCATATGTTAGTATCAAAAGTACTGACAGAACAGAGTTTATCTTACATCACTTACACAATAAGTAACAAAAGGCACAAGACAAGAGGTAAACTCTAATGTGGTCACTTTAACTTACTAGAAACAGTCAAATTTCTCAGCTAAAAATTTGTCTTTTTAGAAAAAATACATTAGATCATGTATCACCAGATACACATTGCCATGTAAAAAGAGATAGGATGGTTATGGCATAGAAAGCCTGTGATCATAGGTCCACCCAATAAAAGCTAACCTGGAGCTAGACAATAGCAACGTAACAAAATGTGTAGTATAAAATATCACAAAGCACATATTTCATTAGTTGCGTGTACAAAAGGCCTACATCAGAAATAATTAAATTCAACTTTTGTAAACATTTTGTTACTTTCGTTGTTTTACTCTGATTAAACAAATTCATGATGAAAGATCATTCCATCTCAAAATATATTATCCAATGTGTCATTCGTTTTTTTTTATATTGGCAGAGTTTGATTTGAAGAAAATTTGACTGTTATTTCTAGCACATCAAATGACAACAGTCTCCCTACTTGCAGTTACTTGTAACCATTGTATGTTGAGGTACCTCTGGAAGAGAGAAAGAGAGTATGTATGTATACATACATATATGTTAATGTGTATATGTATAAGAATGTGTGTATGCATGTGTATGCTTATAATTAAAGTGTGTAAATGTAAAGGTAGTTATGTGTGTATAAGTATATATATGGATATATGTAAATGGGAAAATAAATGTAATGTAATATGAGTGTATGTTTGTGAAAGAATTCATGTACATGCGTGTTTAAGATATGTAATGTAATTCAGTCAGTGTTTAGTATGAGACATACACCTTGCAATACCCAATGGCTGATATGTTCTGTTGTAGCCAGATCTGCCTCAAATATAAGGCCAACACCCATGGCATTACGACGTTGAGACGTAACATATACAGGCGTCCTGATAGTGTTCTGAAACAAAATGAGAAGCTCGTTATTCATCATCATCATCAACAACACAATCACCATCATTATAATTCTCATCATCATTATAAATTCCATCATTATCAATGCAACCAACAACAACACAACCATTGTCTTCATCGGCATCATCATCATCATCATCATCATAATACAGCCATCAGCATTGTAGATTTTGTCACCAACTTACCATCATCAACACGAACATCCTCACAAAATCATCGCCACCACCACCATCATCATCATTATCATCATCATCATCACTATCAAAACAATTACCGCAATCCTCGTAATTAGTTTGTTAAACAACATAGATCAATGATAGTCCTAACTGATGTAATGATTCATGTATTAATCTAGCAGATAATTAGTGCAGCATTGTCCTTTTGATAAATCTTACTTCTAACAAGGAGTGGCTGTGTGGTAAGTAGCTTCCTTACCAACCACATGGTTCTGGGTTCATTCCCACTGTGTGGCACCTTGGGCAAGTGTCTTCTACTGTAGCCTCGAGCCGACCAAAGCCTTGTGAGTGGATTTGGTAGACGGAAACTGAAAGAAGCCTGTCGTATATATGTATATGTATATATGTGTGTGTATGTGTTTGTGTGTCTGTGTTTGTCCCCCCAACATTGCTTGACAACCGATGGTAGTGTGTTTACGTCCCCGTAACTTAGCGGTTCGGCAAAAGTGACCGATAGAATAAGTACTAGGCATCTAAAAAATAAGTCCTGGGGTCGATTTTCTCGACTAAAGGCGGTGCCCCAGCATGGCCGCAGTCAAATGACTGAAACAAGTAAAAGAGTAAAAGAGATATCTGGGAAGTCTCGGTGTCATAAACAGCAGAAACTTAAACTTCTGCAATGAGAATTGTTTTGCTGCCTTGTTGTACTGGTTACTAAAATCCTCTCATGGGTCACTAACGGAAAATTGAATGCCAGCGGTGGTGGTGGTGGTGGCAGTGGCGGTGGCAGTGGTGGTGGTGGTGGCGGCGGTGGTAGCAGCAGCAGTGACAGCAGCATCAAAGATATCTAAAACTATCTTCAATGCTTCTTTTGAAACGATAGGAACACTCAATCAAAACAACATTGATTGTTGTATTTACTTAGCTCCAGGTTGGTCCAGTTCTAGCAAGTCAATGATCAAAAGCATTACAGCCATGACTCTGCTGGGGTTTCCCCCACCCCCGAGTGTAGCAGCCTCAAAGACAACATAATCCAAGTCATTCTTTTCCAAAATGGTTGTGTGAGCTGAAAAGAGTTTGACTGCTATTTCCAAACAGTTTAGCAATCATCTAGAACAGGGGTTCTCAGCCATTTTTTAACTATGGACCCCTTTGATTGCTATTTTATTCTGGTGGACCCCTATCACCATTCAGTGTTTAAAAACTAGTTTTATAGAATGCTATTTATTAATGTTTTCACACATTAACTTGTGTAGGTTGAACCATGTAAAATGTTAGAGAAAGAAACTTGTTTCTTGCAATACATACATCATCATCATCATCGTTTAACGTCCGCTTTCCATGCTAGCATGAGTTGGACGATTTGACTGAGGATTGGCAAGCCAGAAGGCTGCACCAGGCTCCAATCTGATCTGGCAGAGTTTCTACAGCTGGATGCCCTTCCTAATGCTAACCACTCCGAGAATGTAGTGGGTGCTTTTACGTGCCACCGACACAAGGGCCAGTCACACGGTACTGGCAATGGCCACACTCAAAAGGGTGTTTTTTTATGTGCCACCTGCACGGGAGCCAGTCCAGTGGCATTGGCAATGACCTCACTCGAATTATTTTCTAACGTGCCACCAGCACAAGTGCTAGAAGGCAACGCTGGTAACGATTACGCGCTAATGGTGCTATTTGCGGGCCACTATCACGGAAGCCAGACAGCTGCTCTGGCAATGAACATGCTCGACAGTGCTGTTAGTGCTTCACTGGCGCGGTGACCAGACATCAAGTATGGTTCAATTACGATTTCACTTGCCCCAACAGGTCTTTTCAAGCAGAGTTTAGTGTTCAAAAGCAAGATTTTGTCAGAGGCCCTTGAAAATCCTAGTGGATCCTTAATTTACTATTTTGTTGTGTGGACCCCTAAAAATCTTATATGGACCCCGGTAGAGAACCACTGATCTAGAAGATCACTTATTGGTTTGAAACAACATTGATAAGACTTAAAGACGATATATTTCTTCGCCCCTTTTTAAATGAGTTAAAGGATTATCAATACATAGCTATATCTAATTCTATAATGGTCATCAAACAGCAGGATCAAAACATAAAGTTTAAAAGATAAAACAAAGATAGTGAGCTGGTTCAAACAGATGTTCCAGTCTAATTGTATTTACTTTCAACTCACTCCTATGAGACTGAATTTCCCCTTTGAGTCTCCAAGATTGATAGAATGAGAACTAGCAATATTCTGACTCAATTCAATTGACTTAACAATATGCAAAATGAAGAGAATGAATCAATGCCATAATGGGTTGGATGGTTCTGTAAATAGACATTATTATATGGTGTGATTTGATATCAAGTGTTCTTACTATCAAATGTTTCAATAAATGATTTTTAAAAATATGATGTAATAATGTAATATATCTTCTCAGACGTTTTACCTGCAGATATATCAATAGCTTACCTGTAATTTTAACTTGTGACTTTCAATAGGAATAATCTTCAAAAGAGGTAATTCTTGTACCAATTGTTTAGGCTTTTGACGAATAAGGCATCCCTTCTCTAGATCCCAGCCTGCGCCTTCCAGATAAAGTCCATATACATAACAACCTGTGGATAACAGTTGGATAAATGACAGAAAATTAAATTTTTTTATGTAAAGAGAGAAACATTTTCTGTGAAAAGTTCTAAAATATTCTGCTATAACTGACAAGCACTCCTCAACAACTTCGTGGCCTTCTCTCCTCTGTCAAGTTTCCAGATTATCCTTACAGTTTCAGCCAGTTACACTTGAGACTGTTCAAATCTGGTTGGCCCCAAAAATCTAAGCTAAGACTATTAAATAGTTTGGGAGAAAACAAGCGAATGCATATGACAACAAAGACAAAAAAAAAAACCAAGAGAAAATGTTGATAATCTGTAAACTTGACTGAGGAGAGAAGCCATGAATGATCCATTCTTATTTTCTCCTGTCCGTCTTTTTGTTGTTTTTCTTGTCCATCTTTGTATTGTCTATCTGTCCAGATGTTTTATTGTCATCTGTTGCATTCTTGTTCCATTTTTTGGATTTATATATACATATAGTGGCATACGTACACTCTTGCTCACCTTGTAAGTAAATATGTATCTAAATTCTGTATGACTCTTTTACTCTTTCTTTTAGTCCCCCTCATACTTTCTTTCTTTCCTCTTTTTTTTTCTCACTCACCCTCTCTCACATTTCTTGGCCTTCTCTTTTTTTAATCTACCTACTTTTCCTCGTTTATCTCCCTTGTACCTTCTCTACATCCTTTTGACTTTCTTTCTCGTTGTCCCCCTAATTCTTCAATCCTTCTGCCCCCTACCTCTCTTCTTTCCTTCCACACGACCAGTGTTCAGCCAAGCATGATCTTTCTTTCTTGGCTCGACTGCCATCTACAAAGCATCTCTTATATTCCTGTCTCGTGACTTTCATCTCTTATGTTCATCTCCTATGTTCCTGCCTCAAGGCTTTCATTCTACACACATCAGCTTAACTTGATTCGTTTCTATTAGCCAACAGACATCTGTTGTTATTTTCATGTTGTTTGTATTTGTAATTGTGTGACATTTTCTCTGTTTTTTTGTTTGTTTTTTATTATTTAGCCTTTGTTGTCGTACACATTTGCTTGCTTTCTCCCCAAATATTTAATAGTCTTAGCTTAGATTTTTGGGGCCAGCCAGATTTGAACAGTCCCAAGTGTGACTGGCCAAAACTGTAAGGATAATCTGGAAACTTGACAGAGGAGAGAAGGTCACGAATGACCCGTACTTGTTTTTTCCTGTCTGTCTTTGTATCATCTATCTGTCCAGATGTTTTATTGTTGTCTGTTGCATTCTTGTTTCATTTTTTAGATTTATATATACATACAGTGGCATACGTACACTTACCTTGTAAGTATATATATATATATATATATATATATATATATATATATGTATAATTATATTTATTTATTCTATCCTAATAAATAATAATTCTGATAGAATAAATGGGTTAATAGAAACCAAGGTAGCAAAGATCACAAAATAACTGTGGTGTAATTCCTGTTGGTGAGGCAGAAACTCCTTGATATTTTGGGTATTTGAGTATATTTAAAAATTTAAGGAATGGAGAAAACGCATGTTATAACTGCATACTTTATTCCGACATATGTTTCGAAGAATTACAATTTATGCAATCCATAGGAATCGGCGATGTTAAAAATGTAAACTTCTCCTCAGGGAAATGCATGGGAATCATCCTAAACGTAAGACATTATGACCGAGTATGATAACTATAGTTGGATAATGTTATGACGTGATTCATTTGAAAAAACCGTTAGAGATTTGGACGCTACCAGATAGTAGGATGGACAACACATACATACAAATATATATACATACATACACACATAGTTATATACACATATACTCATATATATACACATATATATATTGGGCCTCACCAAGGCGATGACTACTGACCGAGACCTTTGGAAATGTGCTGTGTGTGAGAAGACCCGGCAAGCCAAGTGAGATCGTTGCCAGGGCCCCTGGACTGGCTCTTGTGCGGGTGGCACATAAGATGTACCATCCTGAGTGTGACCGTTGCCAGTACCGCCTGACTGGCCTTGTAGGGTTTTCGAGCGAGATCGTTGCCAGTGCCCCTGGACTGGCTCTTGTGCGGGTGGCACATAAAAGACACCATTTCGAGCGTGGCCGTTTTCGTGCGGGTGACACGTAAAAGCACCCACTACACTCTCGGAGTGGTTGGTGTTAGGAAGGGCATCCAGCTGTAGAAACTCTGCCAAATTAGATTGGAGCCTGGTGTAGCCATCCGGTTGCACCAGTCCTCAGTCAAATCGTCCAACCCATGCTAGCAAGGAAAGCGGACGTTAAACGATGATGATGATGATGATGATGATACACATAAATTTACACATATACACACACATACCTACCTATACACAAATACACATAAATGCATATCCATCCCCATATATATGCATCTACGCCTATAACCAAACAAATACATATGCATATACATATATATATATACATGTATACATATATATACGTATACAGACACATGCACATACATACATACAAACATACAAATACATATATATATAAAAAAACCATATATATATATATATATATATATATAAGTATATATATATATATATATATATATATATATATAAGTATATATATATATATATATATATATATATATATATACACACACATACACACACACATATATACACACACATATATATATACATATATACATGCACACATATATATACATATACATATATATATACATATACATATATATATATACACATATATATATATATATATATACATACATACACACACACATACACACACACACACACACACACACACACACACACACACACACATATATATATATATATATATGCCATTGTTAGATTGCATCATGCTTCTTCTGCCATTACATTGTCTTCTTCTTAAAACCACCAAATCAATAATGTCACCACCATATAAACTCATGTGAAGTAGCCATCTTGACTTCAAATGAAGGTGCAACCAAAAGCAGCATGTGGAAGTATTGTGTTATTCCAAAACCAGAGGCCTAGTTCAAATGCTCATAACACATTGGTCTCAGTTGAGGACTGCCAAGAATGAAATTATAGTTTAAAACTATGTAGATTGCTAAGATTATCTCCTCTCAACACACAACCAAAAGAGTTACTAAAAATGTTGCTTTACAGGACTCAGAGTCTCTGCTACTCTATGTTGCTCATTTGTATCACCGAAGCTTCAAAAGCCAGTTCTCTCTTGAAATGAGTTTCTGATAGCTGATTGCAAATTTGCAAAAACTAACAGAAGAGTGATAGCTAGATCTCACCTATCTCTAGTGGTGAATGTTACAAATGCTTTGGAGTTAATAAAAACATTGGTGCTGAGAGTAAAGCTCAAGGGACAAAACAGTACTTCAGCAGACAAAGGCCCTCCCGTAATGCTCTCACTGCAGACCATAATGCTCTCACAGTGTCAGTGCTAGTACCAACATATGGGATACTAGACTGACCGCTTGAAGGAATCCATAACTTGGACATCTGGAATAGGAAGATACTAACAACTACTGGTAACTTTCACAACAACAGTGAAACTCACAGAATCTACGTTAAATGAAAAAGCTAAGGCATATAAGATCAATCCAGATGGCCTTTGAGTGGTGCAGTGTATCACTTAGAGAACACATACTAAACAGCAAAGAGAGAAATGGGTGCATTGCATATATACTCAACAGTGAAAGTAATAACATCATGAGATTAGATGTACTTCCATGTGAATCAAGGATGGCTTTACTGACCTTTTTAAACAGATACTTGGAGAAGACATACTCCTGAAATTATCAGAAAGTTATGCATTGATATTTATCCTGCAAGTTAGAGAATAACAACATGGACAGGAATAGTAGTCTCTCCTGAATCTACAAGATATATCACATCTTACCAGAAACAGAAACTAGCTATTATGT